>NC_047075.1:1500000-1692357 GCF_902459465.1 Asterias rubens
AGTCTGGTTTCCTTGGCATTAAACGACTGAGAATATTTCTATTCCCCCCGCAAAGGATGCCAGTCCATCGCAGGTTACTCCCCAGCTCTCGCCTGTACTGATTTGTACTCCTTGGTGGAGAGAAGACACAATTGTCGCAACTGACCAGGCCAGGATTTCAAACCCACATTCTGTAAATTACCATGACTACAGAGCTTGAGTCCATCGCCCTAGACTGCTCGGCACCGACACCCGTGCCCAATCCAACTATCGCCCTAGACTGCTCGGCACCGACAACCGTGCCCAATCCAACTATCGCCCTAGACTGCTCGGCACCGACACCCGTGCCCAGTCCAACTATCGCCCTAGACTGCTCGGCACCGACACCCGAGCCCAAATCAACTATCGCCCTAGACTGCTCGGCACCGACACCCGTGCCCAATCCAACTATCGCCCTAGACTGCTCGGCACCGACACCCGTGCCCAGTCCAACTATCGCCCTAGACTGCTCGGCACCGACACCCGAGCCCAAATCAACTATCGCCCTAGACTGCTCGGCACCGACACCCGTGCCCAATCCAACTATCGCCCTAGACTGCTCGGCACCGACACCCGTGCCCAATCCAACTATCGCCCTAGACTGCTCGGCACCGACACCAGTGCCCAGTCCAACTATCGCCCTAGACTGCTCGGCACCGACACCCGTGCCCAAATCAACTATCGCCCTAGACTGCTCGGCACCGACACCCATGCCCAATCCAACTATCGCCCTAGACTGCTCGGCACCGACACCCGTGCCCAATCCAACGGCCACAGTTATCCCTTTAATACCACCCTCTGACTCGAAAAAGGAAATTTGATTACCTGGTGGTAGACAAGCGCCCTCTTTGCGATCAATCTCGTCAATAGCGATATCACCGTTACCGTTGGGATCACCGACAGTTCCAACAAACGCAGGCTGAAAAGAAGAAAAAAAAATGATTCACATCAAAATTAATGATAATAAAAAGTTCTTGTATAGCGCATTTTTACAATAACCGTCTCAATGCGCTTTACATTAGTGCCCTGGTCACTGGACCAATAACATTCCTTTAAATTTTCTCAGCTCCCTTGGGAGTAAATAACCTGGGCAATTGCAGTACTCCAAAGGCTTTTTCACACCCAATATCACCCTCTACCCTTGCATGTACCCTTTTATACCCCTGGGTAAAAAGTATCTTGCTCAAGGACACAAGTGTCATGACCGGGACACGCACCCACACTCCAAGAACATACTCAAAAAATATTTTTGTCGGAGACTGAACAAAGATTACAAACATCAAGGAAATCAACTCACAAAGAATGGCGTTTTGTCCAGTAGTGTCACCGTGCCCCGTTGCCAGACACCCTCCTGCTCCACCACATCTTATCCCCAATAACAAAATCTACTCAATTAAATTTTTTTTAGGCTTAACCCAAAAATCAAATCAATGAAAACAACTCACGAAGAATGGCGTTTTGTCCAGTAGCGTCACCGTGCCCCGGTGCCAGACACCATCCTGCTCCCCTACCCTCTCCCACATCTTATCCCCGAGGGAAGTTGTATACCGGTGGACGGCTAACGAGCCGACACCTGTTCCATGCATGTGGTACCAGAAGTGAAGACACTCCCCCTCCGGTGTGGCCGGGTAGTGGGGGTTGTACAAGATGGCAGTGTCGCCTTGTTTCCGTGGTGATGACTCACTGAGGTACGCAAAGTGACCTGAAGAGTGAGAAATATGCAAGTGAAAATGCAGGAAAATTTAACATAAAAAATTTAAAAACAAAAAGGCCTGTGAATTTACTTCTTGCAGACACAAAGAGGAAATGGGCAAACAAAACATCAAAACAAGCTTTCAGTTTTACAATTTTTTTTTTTTTAATGAAAGTCGCCAGACACACAAGGCCTGAAGGCCACTTCAAGGTGTGTGCTACAATTAGTTTTTTCCAGAGGCCATTGCCACCTACTTCCTCGAGCTGAAACAGGGTTACCCCTTTTACAGTCCATATGGACGTAGGCTTGGTTATCATCAGTCCGAACTCTGGCCGGTAGAGCATAAAGCACTGCTTCCCCATTTTTACGTAGCAAGTGTCACGATTGAGATTCGAACCCACACTCTGCTGATCAAACACTCTTAACCGCACGACCATGATACTTGAAAGAATAAGGCCCCCCAAAAACAGAGGAAATTGGTTGATCAGGTTAGAAGTTTCGAAGACCTGACCGCACGTTTATGTCTTTGTCTTTCACAGGTAATAATCACCTCTTCTCCTCTCCTTTTCTCCTCCTAAATCAAGATATTTATTTTAAAATTAAATATTAAAAAAATGTTTAACAGTAAATAATCGAGAGAAAAAAGTTAAAAAGGGAAAAGTTATAAACTTTTTACCTGTTGATGTTCCGAATGTTTTATCAATGAGGTCGTTGCCGGTTCCTCCATGAACCTCATCTCCTCGTTTCCACTCCCAGTCAAAATCATCATGCTGGATATCTTGTACCCAGTCACACATATCAATCTCAAAATCACACCAGACTATAAGATACAAGAAAAGAATGACCGTAAGACACTCAAAGATCAAGTTTATACAATGGTGATGTGTTCAAGAAGCCACCCAAGTCAGAACACAGGGTGTATCCACGTCATTCACGTTAAAACAAAGTAAAGATTTTGAAGAAGAAACTTCTTTTTTAGAACCACAATAAGCCAATAAGGCCACATAAAAATAAAAAAAAGTTGATCATCCCCGCCTGACCATTCAAAACCCCCCGACCCCATTTGTTATTTTTTTTTTTTTTAATCATACAAAACAACCTTTTCAGCTGATATTTTTTTCAAAATGTACAGGTTTTTATTAATGTTGGCAAAGCAAGAACAATTCTTCAAAAAATTTACTTGGGCTACACTGTGCTTAGTTGTTTGAAAAAGTTTACAGAAAATATCATCTAGGAGTTAAATTTGTTTAACAAAACTATTGAAAACATCAAAAACCCACAAACCCTCTGTTTAATAGTGATTGTGATGATTTCTTTATTCTTGAATTCATATTTGGCATATCAACAAAACTTAAAAAAAAAAAAAAAAAAACCTCCCTACCCCCATCCGAAAAGACGATAAACATTTGTTTTGTATTTATGTGGCCTAAGGGTGACTTGACACACAACTTCTGGCTCTTGTGGCTCATTACTTGATACTTGAAACAAAAAGTCGCATCCCCTTAAGGTTATCCCTCTGTCGCCACTTCCCAGGTTGTATCGTAAACTTGGTTGTGATCACCAACAAAGGGCTAGAAAGCTCAGTTGGTAGAGCACCTGCGCGCAGCCTCGCTACCATGGGCAGCGCGCCGTATCATTACCTCTCGTCACTAACCCCTAATAGTGATGTACTGGGAAACAACGCTGATTGGCTCAGGAAATTGGTTATGCATTAGATGTCAAGTGCATGCGCGTGTAGTTTTAAGATATTTGCATGTTGATCACGCCTGTGTTTTTTAATGACACAAACACGTTTTTTAAAAACAAAACAAAAACATTATTTAAGACCAAAGACATGCGTGCGAGCGTAAAAAAGATTGAATAATGAATATGTACGCTCATTTATGGCTCATTTAAATGTGCGAGCATATAGCACATTTAAATTTGTCAATTCCAGGTGTTATGATCGAGCAAGGCATGCTGGGAAAAAAAGCGCAGTGAGATTGATCACCCCTGGGAACGAGGTTGACCTGCACGTTAATCCGAAGGTCATAGGTTCAGGTCATACTTGAGTAAACATTACAAGAGCCTTACTTGGCGGTGGGCAAGGTCCTTCATTGAATGTGATGTCATCAATTGCCATGTCGCTAGACCAATAAGAGCCAATAATACCTTCGAACGTGATCTATAAGAAACAAGAAAAGACCTGGATTAATTCTGAGTCAGGCTTTTTGTATCCCATCCTTGCATTGTGAACCAACAAGGACCAATTTCATAAAGTCTGTAAGCACAAAAATTTGCTAAGCATGAAATTTCTTCCATTGTTAAAAACAGGATTACCAACCAAATTTTGATTTATTGCATATTGCTTGATACTGGTATTCAGATGTTGTTTGCTAAATCCTGACAATCATGTGGAAATTTGGTTGGTAATCCTGTTTTTACCAAGGAAGACATTTTATGCTAAGCAAATTTTGTGCTTACAGGCTTTATAAAATTGGGCGAAGATAAAAGGGGCCATTCTGTCATCATTAGAGGCTACATTTTGTCGGATACCAGAGGTTTCTACCATAGCACAAGTTGACCCCAAGTAAGTTGACCCCGAACAGCGCCTCTCATAAAACCTACCGTAAACTTATTGATGCTCTTGATGGTCCTCTCAAACATGAGCCATTCTCCGGACTGGTCACCAGTGCGTGACCAAAGCTTGAGGGCAGACAGCGACGTCTGGTCGTTCATGTAGACATTCATGGTTCCCATGGACTGCCCGGCCATGTGGTACCACCACGTCAGGCAGTTACCATTGAGGGACGTGGGGTTGATTGCTCTGGATGAGATGCGAGCGGCGTCGTTGTTGTAGTGGTTGAAAGCATCGGTGAAAATGTAGTAGCCTGTGGTAGCGAAGGAAGGGAGAGTACGGTTTAAGTAAGGCCAAGTAAAAAAAGAAACATGTTAAGCGTCCCCGCCCGCTTCCTTTTTACAGGCCGCCTCCTTTTTTATTTATTTTTTTATTTTATTATTTTATGCACATTTTTTTGTTTTCTTTTTTAAATTTTTAAACAGGGTTATTTTAAATGATCTCAGCAAAAACAATCTGAATGTCTTGTCTGAATGCCTTGACTAAATTGTTATATTTATGTTTTGTGTAATTCAGCAGTAGAAAAAACAATGGATATTTGACATTTTAACAAAGAATGGCGGCCATTTTTAAATAAAAAATTTAAAATAAAAAGCCCCTCTCCCTCCTTTTTTTGAAAAACCCGGACGTGAAACATGTTTTTTTTTTTACTCGGCCCAAGTTCATTACAGGATTTTATCATTAGCCAACAAATGAGCCATGGATTGATTCAGTGGGAGTTTGTTTATCCTATAATGACTCGGAAAGCAAAATTGCAGATTACAAAAACCCAAATTTTCTAATGGCGCGAACCTGTCATCTTGCGCTAGGAAAGCTGCCTCATATGGTACATTTCTAACAAACCATCCATAATTGTAGGGACAAATCAAACTAATTTTTGCTTTAGGAGAAACATTGACTCCTTTTTATTAGAGCAGTCATCCATGGGATGCCTTCTTGCTGTTGCTCATGGTCATTCAATATTGCTCTCCACTGGAGGGCCATATTGCCCTCCACTGGAGGGCCTTATTGCCCTCCACTGGAGGGCCTTATTGCCCTCCACTGGAGGGCCTTATTGCCCTCCACTGGAGGGCCATATTGCCCTCCACTGGAGGGCCTTATTGCCCTCCACTGGAGGGCCTTATTGCCCTCCACTGGAAGGCCTTATTGCCCTCCACTGGAGGACCTTATGCCAGGTGGCAAGAAGGACACTTAAACTATGTGCTGTGGTTGCAGTTTTGTTGGTGCAAGGAGCTCATAGCCATTCCAAAATCGGCAGTCCAAATAGCTCAGTCAGTAGTAGGCTGGCAAGTTAAACGGGCGATCATTGGTTCAAATCCCGCTCAAGTAACAAATTTTTTGCTCAATCCTAAATCAATAATGAAAGCATACAAAGAAGACCACGCCTATATATAAATTCAATCCAATTGTAACCTCTGACCTGATCCCGTCGTATGATCGGCGTCTGGACCGGTGTCGAACCAAGGAGTCGGTCCGGATTGCCTCGTCCAATCAAAGGTGTCACCAGTGTCCTGTATCCATCGGCATAACGACTTATCGAAATCGCAAGAGACGTTGCGGGCGAGGTTGTCTGGATTAGCGATATCTGGCTGGACTGAAGAGGGTGAATAAAGAAGTTAAGTCAAAATCAGTTCATGAAGATAAGTTATGTGGACAAAACTGAGGGACAACTGTTTTCTGCAGTCAAATCTGCAGCCAATCATACTTGAAAACATCTGGGCTTCTCTTAATGATACAGGAATCTTTAATATACAAAACCACAACACACAAGACCGCCAGCTTGACGTTTTATCCGAAAGGAAGAAACAATAATGGTGTCATGATCAACGATACAACTGTCAAGGCCAGGTCCTGCTTACAGTATGTGCACAAAAATAGCTAAGCACAACAAAATTGTGCTTAAATGGTGTTTGAAGCTTTGCATGGTGTAGAGAATAAGAGCAACTATAAATATAAATATTAACAGTAAACATTCTCCTAAAGACGAGCAGAGTCTACTGTTCGAAGCGTCGAGACTAAACCGGCTCTTTTCAGAGCCACAACTCCTTCAAAAGAGTGAATTCCCATGGTTGTACCCGCAAGTTTACTATTAATATTTATACTTATAGTTGGTCTTAAAATTGTGCTTACCATAATAAGCATACCAGCCAAACTACCAGAACACATGTACTATTTGCGACTGGTGTCCTGCTAAGCAGAAATTTGTTAACCGATTTCTTCTATGTATATTTGGTTTGCGGTAACACCATGTAAGTATCTACTTGCCAGGTAGAGTTGTTCTTAGAGAACTGTCTTGCTTTATTCTACTGCCGCGGAGTAGATAATCGGAGGTTCGGGAGACTTCTCAGTTCTGAAAAGAACTGTCCTGCTTTTAACTATTACCAGGGCGGATGGTATAGAAAACAGACTGGACTAGTACTTTAGCTTATAGGATCGTAATTAACTGTACTGCCGCGAAGTCAGTTCTGAATTGGTCTCTTTTCTTTTATTTCACCAGCAACTCTATGAAATTAGGTCTAGGACTCGGACCCACACCATGCTGGTTTGATACACCAGAGCTCGAGTCCAGTGTACTTGACCGCTAGGCCTTGATACACTCTGCATTTAAGCACATAAAGTAGCTAAGCACAACAAAATTGTGCTCACCAGAATAAAGTTACCAGCCAAATTACCATAACACATGTACTATTCGTGACTGGTGTCCTGCTATAAAGAAGAAGTTTGTTAACCATTTTATTCTGCTTGAGCAACTCTATGAAATTGGACCCAGAACTCAAACCCATACTCTGCTGGTCAGAAACACCAGAGCTTGAGTCCAGTGGGTTTGACCACTCGGCCACGACACGCTGCATAAATGGAGAAAAGGAGCTTGGGTGGCGAACTTTGTAACTTACATTTACAATAAGCTGCATGTGAGAAGCTTATGTCATCAATTGCTATGTCTCCTTCCCAACTTGGACCGACCACTCCCTCAAATACAATCTAAAACAAACGAAAAATATAGCTCATTAGTCAATACTTAGTCCTCAAAAACAAAGACTTGTCTTGTCTTTAGGGTGAAAGCTAAATAATCAGAGTCAACATCAATATAAATAATATAATAATATCAAAGTCTTATGATATAGCGCACGTATCTACCAAACAAGGTACTCAAGGCACTGAGTATATACAAACTTTCAGAAAGACAGGTAATTGCAGTGATGAATTTTGAGACCCAATTATTTAGCACCTTATAAGGGTTTACAAGGTGCTACGGCGCATACAGCAGCCACAGCCAGGAACACCGGGGCGAACCCCTTCTCTTTTCGAAAAGTGCACTGGGTTCTTTTACATGCGTTTTACACAACACATGGGACCAACGGCTTTACGTCCCATCCGAAGGACGAAGCAATTAATGGTTAAGTGTCTTGCTTAAGGACACAAGTGTCACGGCTGGGGATTCGAATCCACACTCTGCTGATCAGAAATACCAGAGTTTGAATTCGGTGCTCTTAACCGCTCGACCACGACACTTCCACATTATAACATTGTGCAGGCTTCCCGACATTCAACCATGAAAATTTCTCAGGATTGATCCATGGATCTGTAGGCTTATTTTGAAGTTTTATGTTGAGAACAAGTCAATCTATTTGTTTGAATTAAAAGACAAAGACAATCTCAGCACTATCCTCTGTTGATAAATAACCATGATCGTTGGGTCTCAATTCAGTCAAGATAGTGAGCCTGAGCAGTTGTTTATTATTTTGTTTTGTTTTTTGCCCAATCCGATGCGCCTTTACATCAACATCAAAGCGCTGGAAAGAGCAAGACCTATGGAACTAAAAAATACAACAAATTACATCTGATACAAGTGAGTTTTGAGAGATTTTTTGAACAATGGCAGAGAGTTATAATTTCTGATGCAGACTGGGAGGTTGTTCCATATTCGCGGAGCAATAAAGGAGAAATTCCGGGTGTGAGCAGATGAGAGTGCTCTGATGGTTGGGTGTTCAGTTAGGCGTGTGTTGTCAGAAGCTGATCGCAAGCTTGAGCGTGGCGGTTATTTTTCTGTTTTGTTTAATTTGGGTGGAGGTTTTTTTTTTTTTTTGGGGGGGGGGGGGAACAAATTGAAATGAATTTAATTGAATAATCACCTGGAATGGAAAGTTCACATACACCCCAACCTGCCCCATCTTCCAATCCGTGGAGTTCGCGCTCTGCTCCTGAGTCAGGTACCAAAGCGTCTCCTCCAGCATGGCATTGGCACCAGACCCTCTGGCAAACACAATCATCTCACCTATGTCAGAGCCGTACATGTGGTACCAGAAGGTCATGCAGGAGCCGGTCGTTGCTGAGGCCGGAAAGACTTCGCTCTCCAGGAAGGCGTAGTCGCCGGCGGTGCGTGGGGAGCTTGTCTCGATGTACATGAAGTAACCTTTAAAGAAACATTAATACGATAAAATAATAAGAAACACTTGTAAAACGTTAATCAGGAGGTCGTTGGTTAAGTCCCGCTCTAATCATTTTTTTTATCAGTTTCCCTCATAGTTCATTATTTGATATCTGAAATAAAAAGTTGCAGGCGATCCCCTGGCTGTTGCTTCCCAGGTCGTAACATAAAATCTGTTGTGAACCCTTGCTACATGACAGTTACAGGTTGTCTATAGCTTCTGACTGGCACCAATGAACAAAGATGTGGATAAAATAGGGAGACTGCCAAAATAAGGGTAGATAGCTCAGTTGGTCCCAACTAGAGTTGGGATGATTCTAAAGTTGGGGTGGGATAGGTATACTCTTGGTCAGGTACACAGGTTGAACCACAGGCGTTCAGCCACACTCCAGTTGGGACCAGTCCCAACTACAGTTGGGATACCAACTATAGTTGGCATGAGATTTAAGTTGGGACAAAACAGGTATACTCCTGGTCAGGTACACAGATTGAACCACAGGCGTTCAGCCACACTCCAGTTGGGACCAGTCCCAACTACAGTTGGGATACCAACTATAGTTGGCATGAGATTTAAGTTGGGACAAAACAGGTAAACCCTTGGTCCGGTTGATCCGTTCTGTTTTGGGCGTTAGTCACGCACACGCTGGATGCGCTGTGTGGATAATAAAAGTCATAAACTTGCCATGGCGTTCAGTGTTGCGTGACAAAAAACGTGAATACGTACATCTTTATACGCACGCGATTCGGCATATAGAGCTTTTTGGAGACGCACAGCATTTCAAATTTTGCGCGTATATCATAGCCAATCAAAGACACGGATCGGAGTTTCCCTCCCAGGGGTAAGAGACATACGCAGAGCTAGCGGGTGATTTGGCGCGCTGCCCATGGTAGCCAGGTTGGGAAAGATGAACAACTTACCCTGGCCTGGTGCACAGTTCGTCCCACACGTGTGATCTTCACTTGGGCCGGTAAAGGAACTGGAAGTGTCCTCTGCAAGTCGCACCCAATCAAAGACGTCATTGTTCCCATTGGTCCATGCACAGATGCTATCCTCAAAGTCACAGCTACCTTTCTCTGGGCAGACTCCTGCCTTGAAGCTGACGTGATCGATGGCGATGTCGCTCTGGTATTCACTGCCGACGGTGGCCTCAAAAACAACCTGGGGATGTAATACATATAGATGATAAAATTAATTTGCATCAGGGTAAAGAATATTATTTAGTGTAATCCATTCTACGATTTTCAATAAGCACTGTTTACTCAGTACTTTCTTTGAGTCCAAATCTACTAAGCATATTACTCAAGTGGGATTCAAACCCAGACCGTTGCCATTTTAGAGCATGTGCCTTCCACAGTAGACCACCAAGCTCAACCTCGGAGGCGAAAGGCTAAAGAGAAGAAACAGTCCTTATGATTCTTACTTGATTTTCCTAAATGTTTGGTAAATTTTTGTGATTCAAAGTTGGTTTCATAATAGCATTGAACAATGTTGCCCCATACTTCACATTATGGGTGAAAAAACTGTAAAATTAGGTCAGTATTTGTGTCAGTAAACTCACAGGCAGTAACATCCTCAACCACATGTTTTACGCCTCATGATCTTTTGATCAGATGAGAAAGATCTTGCTGAAAACTGCCCAAACCAGTGAGTACCAACCCAACTTTGTCATAGGCAAACTCGGGTACTCTTTTAACGGGTGATTCACGTGATGGTAAGTTTGTCAAGTAGACACCTTCTTACCTGGAAGGCAGTGGAGCTTGTCACTGTAGCCCTACCCATCACCCATCGGTCACCGTAGACATCCCCAGAAGCTGTGAAGACAGTCGTGGTGGCTGAGGAACTATCACGGACCTGATGAAATAAAAAAAATGCTTTATCATTAACATTGACAAACACTTCTACTTCTACATTGTAAGTAGAAAAAACCACACAAGTTGTATGACTTTGCTGGTGCCGATGAACAGGCAAGTAGTGATTGTGATTGGGATGAACAGGCAAGTAGAGATTGTGATTGGGAGCAGAGTTTTATTTATGAATAAGTTCTTGCAGATACATGTACATGTATGCATGAATACAGCTGTAGGTTAAAAAAAAATGGTCTTGTACACAATATATTGTTAATTTCTCCATACCCTATGTGTCCTTACACCTTGTTGGTGGTTACTGACACCACTACATACCATTATCAGTTGAAATCCACCTCTTTCCAAAACAAATTCCCAGATTTGCTGAAAATAATGCTGATTTTCATTAACTATCTAATCGAAAGCCAGTGCAAGTCACACAAAATTTGCGAAATATGGTCGCACATTTGTAGGTTTAGTATTTTTGCCGTTTTCTTGTGGATTTTTTGCAGGTAATTTTTTTCAACGACAGGAAAGTCAAAACGAAACTAAAAAACCATTGGCTTCAACCTACCAGCACTTTGAGCGTTCCCATATGGCTTCCATACATATGATAGTAAAATGTCCAGCAAGTTGAGGTCGTGCTTGGATCAGGTACAAAGGTTGGACTACTCAGCCTGGCGATTTCACCTGGATGCGGTGGTGTGCACTCTATGTACATGTAGTAACCTGTGTATAGTAGCAAATGAGATAGTCGGTCATTGAAGCGTTCTAATAAAAACCAAAAAGCTACAATTCAGTAGGGGTTGGGTGGAGCAAACAACTGCCATGAACAGCCACGGACACTCTACCAGGCTTTGCATTGCAATAATTTCTTTCCAAAACACACCACCAAAATTTCCAATCATGGTCCAATGCAGTAGCATTTGCTCTATAGCTTTGTACACAAAGGAATGGGACAGCCCTGGCCACCATGCGTGGAATCAATCACTACATGACCACCGGGTTAGCATGGCCATTCAACTTTGGCAGTTTATTTCTTGAAGGTATGAAGTTGGTTTACACAGAAGCCTGACTTTACTGTTAATTATTAGTAAAGTTATGCATAAAAATGCAAATAAGGGCAGTGAAACAAAGTGGCACTGTCTCGGGGGAGGGTTAAAAGAGGCGTCCCCCCTGTCTCTCTTACCGATATCAGTTCCATAGGAGTAATCATAACTGGGTCCAGTGTAGTAAGATGGTGTTGAACCCTTCCACCAGGTCCAATCAAAATCGTCCGATGTGTCCTGCGTGTAGCCGCAGAGATCAGGGTCTTGGAACTCGCAGAAGTTTGTGGCTGTAAAAAAAAATCATACAAAGTGCAAAGTTATGTCGCATGGAGAAATTTATGAGAGGGGAGGATCAAGGGGGAAGGTGAACATTTGGTAATCATTCTTAAAATTAATGCCAATAAAACCTTACTTGATAAAGAGTACAGCAGCTTCCGATAGTATACAAGATTTTGAGAATCATTTAACTTCGAAGTAAAGTGGTTCAAAAAATAAATCAGTTTTTAAACCCCTAAAATGTCTTGCACCGAGGTGCTGCAAAAGGACACCGGTGTAGAATCAACAGACGAACTGGCCACGCTCATGCAAGACTGAAATACTCGAGCTCGCCGTTGGTCGACCGAGTGAGTGAGTGAAAATTTGAATTTGGGAAACGTTTCTCTCATCATGTCCATTCGTCCCAGACTTATCTCCTGAAAACAGCTTTCTTTTAAGAAGAGATCGTGATGTGGTTTTCTCTCGTAAACTCCTTAAATTCTCGTATTTTGCACTGTTCCACAGTCAATATTTTATACATGGACTGGACTATTTTATAACATACCTTCACATGATCCGTCATAGACTCTGATGTCATCAATGGCCTGATCGCTCACATAGCTTTTACCGACGACACCCTCAAACACAAACTGGAAGAGATAAATAGAACATGAGCAAAAATTGCATGTGGGGTCTTAAATGTTTCTGTCAAAATATCTGACAAGCTCCATGCAATAAGAGAGGTTTGCGGTAACGCCATGTTAATATTTCTTTGTGAGCAGTTTTGGTTCTTAAAAGAACCGTAGGTTTAACAACTAACAGGTGTCTTAAACTTCACGTTGTTTTTAGAACCACCACTACCACTAAAAGAGATGGCCTTACCGCAAACCTGGCCGACACGCTGATCTAGCCGTAGCTGTAGCCGAAGTCGTTGTTTCGAACACGGCCTTATCTTACCTGAAATACATCAGCTGCCATGACCACATTAACCTGGCCCCTGTACCACTTATTGTCCTTCGTCCCGACTCTCTGGAAGATTGGATTGCCCAAGCCTGAGCTGGTCTTAGTGTAGACGTTGAACGCGTCCACGTCGTCACCGTACATGTGGTACCAGAAGTCCAGACACTGTTTGGTTGACTTGGCAGGGACGGTGGAGCCCTCTAGCCTTGCCTTCTCACCTTGGACCCTTGGCGAAGACGTCTCGATGTAGACGTAGTAACCTTGATCTGGATGGAGAAAAGAGGAGATGATATAGAAAGGTTTGTGGTAACTTCATGTAATGACTATCTCTAACGAGTTGGGGGTGGTTCTGAAAAGAACCGTTGGTTTCAACTCGACGTTTCGGTCAGTATGCTCTGATTGTCTTCTGAAGAAAGCTGGACTCTGATGCTGCATGCTGCTTAAGGAGGAGATGGTTTAATAAGACCAAGGCCCAATTTCATAGAGCTGCTTAAGCAGAAAATATAGCTTAACAATGGTCTGCTAAGCAGAAATTATGAACTTGCTCTAGTCATCGTCAGGAGACTGACCAGATATGAAAGAAGTGGGCCTATTTATAGAAGTTCATAAGGTTCAAGTAGTTAACCTGTAGTGGTCAAAAAAAGATACTTGCAAGTTTAAGTGAGGAACATCACCATTACAACTTATGACGACCTTTTTGCATATCATACTAACTTGTTCCAAGGGTGTGGTCAAAACTGGGTCCAGTGTCCAGAGATGGTGTGGCCTTAGCTCTCGTCCAATCAAAATCATCGTCTTGTGCTTGGGTGTAAAAACAAAGGTCCGTCTCGAAGTCACAGTTGAGTTGAGAGACAGCTGCGGGTTGAGAAAGACAATTAATTATAATAATAAATAATAATATTGAAGTCTTATATAGCGCACGTATCTACCAAACAAGGTACTCAAGGGGCTGAGTATACACAAACTTTCAGAAAGATAGGTTATTGCAGTGATGAATTCTGAGACCCAATTATTTAGCACCTTATAAGGGTTTACAAGGTGCTACGGCGCATTAAGCAGCCACAACCAGGAACACCGGGGCGAACCCCTTCTCTTTTCGATAAGTGCACTGGGTTCTTTTACATGCGTTACACAACACATGGGACCAACGGCTTTACGTCCCATCCGAAGGACGAAATAGAAAAGTCTTAGAGAATAATCTAATAGGATAATCCATAAAACCCTTTAGCCCTTTAGCAATATCAAACATAGCATCATTCACTCCTTACTGCGCCATGGAAATTCCACATGGTTGCTGGCCGTACAAAGAATCCATTGAATTAGTTAAAGGTGGACGGCATCAATTTAATGGTCATCATTGAGGTCACGCTCTATGTACATGTATGTTTAGCTGCTTGCTGCGTTTTAACCGCTTAGTTAGAACTCAAATACAACTTCAAGGACAACTTCGAATCCCCAGCCGTGACACTTGTGTCCTTAAGCAAGCCACATAACCATTGCTTCGTCCTTTCGGATGGGACGTAAAGCCATTGGTCCCATGTGTTGTGTAAACGCATGTAAAAGAACCCAGTGCACTTATCGAAAAGAAAAGGGGTTCGCCCCGGTGTTCCTGGCTTGATTGGCAGCATATTGCGCCACAGCACCTTGTAAACCATTACATGGTGCTGAAGGATTAGGTCTTATATATCTCAAAAATTCGTCCCACTCCTTGCAGTAATAACACCAGGCACTTTGTATCCATTGGCAAAAGGCGCGTTATAAATACTGTTATTATTATTTTTATTATTAACTGCGGATTGTAATTTGTCAAAATAAATGTTAATTGAATTTGAATGGAAACAAATTTGAATATGCGTGCTAAAAGATTAAGCAGATATGTCTTACCAACTAGAGATTGCCCACACTGCTAAAAACGGTATTCTTGAAATAAGACTTAATATTTCTTGTGTCACTCCCAAGCAACTTTTTCTAGGGAGTGACACAATCAATATTTTCTCAAAATAAGATGTTTTGCTTATTTCAAGGATTCCATTTTTAGCAGTGCAGTAGCTAAAGGCATTTCAAATCCTACGTTTTAGCAGCAGTTAAAACCAAATAATATTCTTTATCCCCGATGCGAACATAACATTACCTTTACAGACCGTTGTCTCAAACATCACGTCGTCAACGGCAACAGTAGCGTTAGTATTTTGTCCTTCGACGACCTCAATGACGACCTGGTGCTCGATAGCGCTATTGATAGTCACCTGGATCTCATGCCATATACTTCCACGGTCCCCTGAAGAGGTGAACTGTTTGTTTTGAGATCCGGAGCTTGGGTCTTGTATGTAGACGTTCATGTCACCAGCACCTAGGGAAGAAAATGTTTTTACGCAAAGTTTAGGGACGTAATTTTTATTTATGGAAACAGAGAGTAATCAATTGAGCTTCTCTTTATCCCTCATTTCCCCATTTTTGAAAATTCAGATTTTATTTTATTTTATGCAAGTTCGCCCCAAACAAGGCTAAAAGCCACTCTAGGTAAGGGGCTACAAGTCAAGATGCTCACTGACCAACCACGCCTTCTTACCCTAACACTAACCCTAACCCTAATGTTGATGAGGAGAACTCACCAGATCCGTACACCCAGAGCCACAATGTGAGGCATCCCTGAGGGGCGGAGACAAGATGCTCACTGACCAGCCACGCCTTCTCACCCTAACCCTAACCCTAATGTTGATGAGGAGTACTCACCAGTTCCATACATCCAGAGCCAGAATGTAAGGCAGCCTTGAGGGGCCGAGTCAAGATGCTCACTGACCAGCCACGCCTTCTTACCAGATGGGAGAAGAGACGCACTCTCAATCAACATGTAGTAGCCTGTCGGAAAAGAAAAAAAAAGGCTTAAATGTGAAGACCACATTACAAGAAAGCTCCAATGATCTGCCTCCTTTTTGAGAGTGTAATAATAATAATAATAAGACTTGTAATGCGCACAAATCCACCCTGCTGGGTGTTCAAGGCGCAGTAAAACCAAAAAAAAACAACAACAACAACAACATCAAAGAAAAACAGACACAACAAAATCAATCCTTGAAAACCTGTGACATATGATAAAGAGTGTGACGACATATGCAACTGGTCTATCGAGCACAAAACTATTAACTAAGAACAAAGTTTACCTAAATCAGTCGAGGTGGTATGATCCTGTGGTGGGGCTAGGAAGCTTGTAGCCTCTTTCCCTCTGGTGTGGACCCAATCAAAATCATCCAGTTTCAGCTCGTTGGTCCAGCCGCAAGTATCGCCCTCAAAATCACAATGACCTGCAATTGAGCAAAAACAAATAGTTAACCCTCCTACTATGGGTACCTTTTCAAGTATAGAGTTCTTCTACTTTGTAACTCAACAGAACCAGAACTACATGGGATAAATGTCTGGGAATTTCCTCCCCCATCTAAATATTAAACTTCCTTCCTCGCCTTCTCTCCATGGGGTTCAATTCAATTCACTTTTTCTTAGAATCGTTGACTAACAACGACAATATCATTATGTATAACTGCCAAGTTTTACTTTTCTTTAACAATGAATACTCAGTATAAGCATGGGGGAAACATCTTATAATTGGCTGACCTGGTGGGTCACATGGTCCAACACGGAAGTCGATATCATCAATAGCAATGTGGGATGCTGGACTTTTGCCACGGACGCCTTTGATAGCAATCTGAAATTAATACAAAACAAAGAATGCTACAAAAAACTGAAAACTGGTTAATGAAAGAAAAACCCCTTGTTGCACAAATTAGGTTGTGTGCATACAGATACTCAAATATTTGAGTTAGAAATTACCTCTTTCTCAAAAACTACATTACCTCCGAGAGAGGTTGTTTCCCAGAGCTCTCCGTTGCTCGTTACCAAATAAGTTTTAATGCTAACATTTATTTTTGAGAAGTTACTAAATGTGTCCAGTGCCTTCAATCAAATATAAATTCAAAGTCTGATGAGTTTGATAGCTGACTCTATCAACAGCTCTTCATTGCTCGTTACCAAGTAAAATCTCAAGCAAATATGTATTTTCAATTACAAAAACACATCCAGTGCCTTAAATTAATATTAAATTTAAGTAAAATTTAATGTTGGCAATTTCAAATCAAAAATCCTAAAGTGAAGAATTATTTTTAAAAGGAAACTTACTCTAAACCCATTTGGCTTGGGTTGAACAGACGCCGTTCCAAACCGCCACATATTCCCCTGGTTCCCGGACTTCTGAAAGATGTTAACGGACCCTGTGTTGTCTTCAGCGCTCAGCTCCAGTCTACCAACTCCTGTGCCGTGCATATGGTACCAGAACGTTGCGCATTCACCGAAGGACGTGGATGGGAAACGTCCAGTGTACATTGTCGCTTGCTGATTGTTGGTTCCCTTGGAGGGATCCAGGTACATGATGTAACCTGGTAATCAATCAAATAATCAATCAATCACTAAAATAATCAATTGATCAATCAATCAATCAGTCAATTAAAAAATCAATGTCAAACTTTCAATCAACCAAATAAGCTCTATCTGTAGTTTACTTCGTCGGCCCAGTGCTATAAGATCGTTTATTGGAATTTAAAATCCATAATTATTAGAAAGGTCATGAGGTGAAAAAGGCAAATAAGTTTGAAGGAAAAAAAAAGCAAAATCCACAAGTAATTTTTTTTCTTCTAAAAAACTGAAAGTTTCTGTTTACCAAACAAATTTGAGAGACCACTCTTAATCAATAAACTACATTTACAAGGAGCACCAAAACATGCAAAAGCAATTTTTCGAACTCCTTACAAACTGCTCTAAGGATATTATAGTCATTCCCGGACAATTTAAAGCCGGTCACACAGGCCTCGATAAGGAGAACGAAAAAGAGACAGTTAAAAAAGCATGCCCTCGATTGGTTGAGTGCATTGTAAAGGCCGGTTTATAGTCGGTCGCGCGATGGTCGCGCGACGGAAATCTTGCGCGAAAATCCTAAGACTGAGGCCTAAAAAACGCGTCTTTTTATGATTGCGTGTCAAGATTTCCGACGCCCGACCATCGCGCGACCGACTATAACTCGGCCTTAAAAGTGGGTGTATTCTGCCTGGAGCAATTCAACCAATATAATGTGTTCTCTTTGCATTGTTATCGTTATCGTTTTCGTTATCGCTGCAGTGTGACTCTGCCTTTTTACTATTAGATTCTTGTTAACTTGAGGAAGGGGAAAGAATTTCTTTTTGAATAAAATAAAAAATATGTTACCATCCTGTGTGCCGGTGGACTTGTCCGAGTGAGGTCCAGTGGACAGAGGTATGGTTTTTGCTTGGATTCTTGTCCAATCAAAATCGTCTTTGGAAGTCTCCTGAGTAAGTCCGCACGAGTCAGATTCAAACGTGCAAGTTCCTGAAATAATTTTAGAAGAGGTAGCATGTTTATGTTTTCAAAAATGAAAATGAGAATAGGCCATAGTCTCGACACTCCTGGGGTGACAGGTCTTTTTCTTCAGCTGCGCCACGCATCGGGAACTTAGGTCGTGTCTTTGTACCTCAAAATTAAAATCTCTTCTCAAATCTTATGTCACAGGTTTTCAAAGACTAATTTAGTTGTGTCTGTTTTCCTTCATTTGTTTTTGGTTTTACTCCATCTTGAACACCAAGGAGTAAGGATATGTGAACATTACAAGTCTTTAATATTATTGGCGCCATCTTAAAAACATACCGCAATGCAACTTAGGAACCGAGTAGAGTAAAACAAGCAGCCAAAATGGACGCCCTGCTGTAGTTTATGCGGTTTATGCCAGGTTTCAAACATAGCTTGTTATTTCAGTGTTCCTAACCACTTGACTCAAGGTCTGTCTCCACAAAACTAATTTTGGCAAGTCTGAGACTCCAGCATACCATGATAGAGTAACAGCCATAGCTTAAGGCCAAGGTTAAGCCTATACATGGGGAAGACATTCCATAACTTCTCAAAAGAGAACAAAATCATACATATAATTTTGTATTAAATGTAGAACTTCAAAGTAATAATGAATTGGATAAGTTCTTACTTGTTACAGGGCAGGCGTTCGATGTGTACAGAATGTCGTCAACAGCAATATCCCCTTGATACGAGCTTCCACGAATACCATCCATTACAAACTACAAAAAAACCAATTGAAATAAAAAAAAAAATCAGGTTTCTTAACCCAGCAAAATCGTTCAGATTTAGTTTTGCATAAACCACATTTTCAATCTATTGAAACTCCTTATCATAGAAAGTATTGAAGAAAAGATTCAAAATGAGAGTCAAGGTTGGGTATTTAAAGAGGAGCTCCAAGGTAAAAGTCACTGCTAAAGTATAGGATTTGAACTGCCTATAGCTACTGGGCAAGCTCGGTGGTCTAGTTGGTAAGACATCTGCTCTAGATTGGCAGGTCGTGGGTTCGAATCCTGCCTGAGTAGTATGCCTGTTAATTTTGTTTTTCAGAACACAGGGAAACTACTACAGTGTATACAGTGCTAACACACATCGGTGCAATAGTAAGACTAAAGCAAATTCGCTAGAGTAGAATATTTTAATACATTTCCAAGTGACAGATCCAGCCTGGAGTTTGCTTAATAACCAGGGAAAAATTAAATATATCATCAAACTCACATTGAATTTGGTTGACAAGGCGACGTTCACAAACCCCTGAAACCACTGGTTCCCTCCCTGGGTTCCAGATCTACTCCATACAGCCGTTTGGACACCGCCCACCCTGGTGTACAGCGTCAGGGTACCAACGCCTGTACCGAACATGTGATACCAGAACCCGAGGCAATTCTCCGCTGGGTTGGTAGGGTCAACTTCTTCTGAGACGATCCGGGCGACCGCACCAGGGCTGACTCCACTTGCCTCCAAGTAGATGTAATAACCTGTCAACCAGAAAATAAAAACCTAGCGTTGTTAAATCAGTATTCTTAACCCGGCGTCATTCTTGGCAAAACCTTTTTTTTTAAGATTCTGAAAACAAATTTAAAGTTTGTGAGTCACGGGAGTTGAACACACATAAACAGGGGTTTCCCTTAGTGTTTTTTCACTCACGGGCCTGATGAGGCTACCAAAATTTTGGGTGCCCTGCAAGTTTTTTCACTAGCCTAAATGTATCCACACAATTTATCGACTAGTTAAGAAAGGACATGACTCATCCGTCGCTGTTGCCATGGATGAATGCGGACAAAAAGAGGCTCAAAAGTCAGTTTGCCAAAGTTGGAGGTTTTCTAACATCAGAACTGAAAACGAAAGAGTTTTTTTTTCTTCGGAATTCCGCCAAAAGGCTGAATCTCATTTCTGCATTGATGCACTAAATCCCGTACCTGATCCAGAGGTATGGTCGCCACTTGGTCCGGTTCCTGCTGAGTCAGTAGGTCCCTGTCTTCTGATCCATTTCTCAGTTGATGTAGCGTCAGGATTCCACATGCAGAGAGGGGTCTCAAAATCACAGGAGACGTTGCCGGCGTACATGCCTGGGTCGGCCGCACTGGGGACGGCTAAACGAGGCAAGAAGTATAAGATAACATTTAATAAGGGAATAAAAGGGTAGCGGCGAGTTCTTACACGGCCGTTTAAAGCCGACAGGGTCGAATTTCCGTGTGATAAATGCCCACCCTGAAGGCGAGGGCCTTTACTGCACGGCAACGACCCTGCAAGGTTTTAAACGAAAGGTTTAAGAACAAGTCACTACTCTTTTATTCCCATTCATAAATGCCTTTAATATGTTAAAAAATGTTTAAAAAAATACAATTACAGACACTTTGACAGTTGAAAGTTTCAAGGTTTGAAATATTATTTTCACAAACTTTGTGAAGAGTCTGTTGCGCGTGGTTGTGTGTATGCGCTCGCGCTTCAAAATAGATTACGCCCGCGCTTAGAAGTTGATAGCTAAGAATTGCATTCCGCGTGATAATCTTGCGCGCCTGACACGCGGAAGCCAGCCGGTTATCAACACTGGTCATTATCAACTGTTTAAACACCCCCCACGTGACGCGCTCTCCACCAATAGGAGTAGAGAAACTGTCTGGGGTATTTATGAATAGAAAATGTCACGTCATGAACTTTGCTGAATTTCATTTAAGATGTTTTCAACCAATAAGGAAATCGAGTCATATGACTATAAATAGATTTTAACTGTGTAAAAAAATGATCATTTTGAATACCCTTATCAGGACAAATTACAAAAAGGTAATTCAAGAAAGCTTACTGTTACACGCTCCATCCGCAAAACGCAAATCATCTATCGCTATATCTCCCTTCCAGGATGTACCAACCATTCCTTCAATAGCAATCTGAAAAAAAAATAGGAGTAACAAATTTTACAAATAACAAAATTAGGCATTTATTAGGTGCTGTTAAACCCCCCCCCCCCCATAAAAAATGATCAAGTAACGAAGCGCCTTGTGACTATCAACCATCCCCCCTCCCCTTTTACTCCGCGATGGACACTTTTACACAAGTGCTAAGAGAAGATGGGAAAGATTTCCTCCTCTTTTGAATGCAGAAATTCAAAGGAGCTGGGCATTTTAGGCAAAAAAAAAAAAAACTAAAAAACAGCAGCCACTGATGAGTTAAAAGAGAAAATAGCTCAACCGAACTGATATTTCTTCATTTGGGCTACTCTTACCTAACCAAGTAGCCATGTAACTTAATTGAGATATTCGAAAAAGCCGAGGCATTTTAGGCCAAAGACGCACAAACAAACACGCACAAACAAACACGCACTAAATCAAGAGAGGAAGATTACTCAACCGACCTGATAGTTTGTCGTCCTGGGTACTGTGAACTGTCCATGCAGCCATGACACATCATCCGGACTCTGTTCCCCATAGAGGGCCCACTTCACAGTGGTGACCTCACTGGTCGTTCCAAAATCAGTGACATACGACACAGTGAGCTGACCAATGTCCGCTCCGTACATGTGATACCAGAAATCGAAGCAGCCTTGTCCTGCCGAGGCCCTTGGGTGTTGGATGGGACTGCGGAGGATAGCTGTGTCACCCTGGGTTGGTTTGCTGGTTTCAATGTACATGTAGAAACCTGTAGAAAGAGGAGCAATACGTGAATTTCACATTAACCAAATTATCTGAACTCTACTCACTGGTTTCACTTTGACTCTTATCAGCTGTTATCAGCAGGGGTGAGAGTCACTACTAATGAAAAAGTCTGAAACTTGGATACAAATTCAAAGGAATGTTCAAATGATGCCATTTATACCGTTTGGTAACCCCTGGAGTTATAGATTCCAAGAAACTTTTGGAAACAGTATCCAAAGCACTAGAGAAGTAGACCAATGAGCAGGATTTCTTTTATTTGTGGGAAAAAATATTGTCTGATTTTCTTTACCAGGCCGACATAAAAAGTCTGAACAATCTCATCCCTGTATCAGTAATAAGCATTAACCCTTGAACCCGCTTACCAAAACCAGTGATCTTCATCCACAGGCCTACTGTTGGTGTCTAAAAACAATTTTCTGCTGAGCAGAAGTTACCAGGATACCAGTTTAAAATTCTACACCTGACATGGTAGTTGAACTGGTAACCTTACTCTTGCAAGCATTGTTTTGTTGTACTTAGCAATTTTTTTGTGATTAAGCAGTTCTATAAAATTGGGGCCAGATCATAACAGAACTCAAGTGCAATGAATTGATGTTTCTGATCAGCAGAGTTTGGGTTTGGTCCGGGTCTTCACATTTCAGCAAAACACTTAACCATTATTGCTTCATGCTTCGGATGGGACGTGAAATCGGCCGCAGGTCCAGTTTGCTGTGTATTACATGTAAAAGCTTAACAATTAAAAGTAATACAAAGTTTAGTCCGATCTGACGAAATCAGCCCTAGTGCATGTATTTCTAATACATTAATATATTATTGACAATTATAGAGTGTCATGGCCGAATAGAGCGTCATGGCCGAGTGGTTAAGAGCAACAAATTCAAGTTCTGGTGCAGTCATCGGAGTGTGGGTTCGAATCCTGGTCGTGACACTTGTGTCCTTGAGCAAGAAACTTTACCATAATTGCTTCTCTTCACCCAGGGGTATAAATGGGTACCTGCGAGAGTAGAGGTTGATATTGTGTATGAAGCGCCTTACAGGCAGCTCAGGGTCGTATACTCCCAAGGGAGCCGAGAAACACCAAAGGGATGTTATTGACCAGGGAATGTAAAGTGCATTGATACGGTTATTATAAAATGCGCTATATAAGAACTAGTTAGGCCGTGTCCGAAACGGCGACTTCGGCTACAGCTACGGCTAGATCGCGCGCGTCTGCCTATTCTTCAACACTGGTAGACCCGCTGATCTAGACGTAGCTGTAGCCGAAGTCGTCGTTTCGGACACGGCCTTATTATGATTATTGTTATCTCACCAGTTTGGCTGCCTGTAGTGTGGTCGACTGAAGGTCCAGTGTAGTCTGAGCTGGTGCTGCCTTGTAGATGTATCCAATCAAACTCATCGTTGGGGTCGTTCATCCAAGTACAGACTCCTTCAAAGTCGCAAAAGTCTGCCACGAGAAATATTATTGATGGTTGATTTTTCGTAAACAGGAAGAGGTGAACTGGGGTTAATAGGTCTGGGGAGTGGTCCAATGCGCATGTGAATACGCCAGACCATCTTAGCGTGAGGCGCTGAGATCAAGTAAAACCGAACGTACCCCATAAGATCAACATTGCATATACTTCCCATGAGCCAAAAAGTTCTATTCACCATTTTCACTGTGACTCTATCAGTAAAGCAATGTTTCTAAGTGCTGAGACATAAAATAACAAAGTAAATGTACAACAAAGTGACATAATTTATAAGTGAGATGCTATTGCTAAAACATGCTCAGATTAATGAAAGCTTCATACCTCGTTGGGGGCAGCTTCCTACTTGATATAAGATATCATCGATGGCCATGTCACCTCGATCACCGCTACCTACGATACCTTCAAACATGACCTGGTAGGGGAGGGTCTCGCTGACCTCAAAGAAGTCCCGATACCAGGTGAAGCCGTCGTTGGCGTTGTTTGTCCATACAGTGGTTTCACCAACAGCTGTCTTGGACTGTGAATGAATTGGAAAATGGTTTATAGAGTTTGAGAAAAAACTATGAACAATTTCAATAATTTGGGGTTGAATAAAGACAAATTGACAAGAAAGGGACTTGAACCAACAACCTTTGTTTAACGTTCCGGCACTCTGGCAACTGAGCTATCTAGCCCTCTATGTTGACCTTCTCCCTATTTTGTCAATATCTGTGTTTGGGGTGCAAGTCATAAACCATACAACCAATAGCTGCCGTGTTGTCGGGGATCACACCCAAGTTGACACCTCTTAAAGCCATTGGACACTTTCGGTAAACAGTATTGTCAAAAGGCCCACACTTCGTGTATCACAACTGATATAAAAAGCAACAAACCTGTGAAAATTTAGGGTCAATCGGTCATCGGAATCGGGAGAGAATAACGGGGAAAACCCACCCTTGTTTTCACACGTTTCGCCGTGTCGTGACAAGTGTTTAAAATAAATCCGTATTTCTCGACAACGAGAGTTGATAATTACTTTAATATTTTCTCGAAAAGTAAAGCATTTCATGGAATAATGTTTCAAGAGAAGGCTTTCACCATTACCTTCTGTAAACCCTGTAAAGTATTTGTAAATCTGTGAACTTTTTTTTTTCTTTTCTGTGCCGAAAGTGTATAATGGCTTTAAATACCTTAGATGAGCTAGAACCACAATTGTATTGATACATGTAAGTCACTTCTAAGAAAATAAAGCCAGACCAATATGAATTGTTTCAAGTGTTATTTCTTCAGTCAAAGTTATCTAAGACTACACTCCCCTCCACTTGCACGCTAATACTCATCAGTTCACTAGAGTAGAGTTCTTCTCTTTTAAAGTCTGTGTTTAATACAGTACTATGTGGAAATGACACATGGCATAGCATGACCGACTACCTTGATATTTAGCGTTCCCATCTGGTCTCCATACATGTGATAATAGAAGAAGTAACAGAAGGTCGACACCCCTGGGGTGGGGGTATACTTGGCGGATAGTAACTGAGCTTTCTGACCGGCGGAGCGACCTGTGGCCTCGACGTACATGTACTTCCCTGTAGAAACCAATCAAATAATATTAAGGCGTGTCTGAGACGAAAGGTTTAGAACACCAGACTCAAGGAATCGTTCTTTGCGTCATGCGGTTAAAAAAAAAGCAGAATACACTACCTTGCCCACTTTTTACAAAGCAAATATGGATAAGTGCATCGTTCAAGGGCGCAAGTGTCATGACCAGGATTCAAACCTGTGTCGGGTGAACCAGACCGTTCAACCAAGACACACCAAGAGGTCTACAATGGTTCGAATCCCATCCAAGTCTTGTATCCCACACTCTGCTGCTGACCACACCAGAGCTTGGGTCCGGTGAACTACACCCCTTGGCCAGGATACACCACAAGTTCAAGTTCAAGATGCAACCCAGTGCATGTCTATTTTGAAAGCAGTTCATATTTTAAAGGGAGCGTATACATACATCCTTTGGGTAATGGGAGACTTTCAGGACGCTTGGTGGCAGCAGACTTACCAGGTAAGATCCATTGTTCTTGATCATGTGCGCATGCTCAGAACTATGTAAACATAGGACATTTACCTGGTAAGTCTGCTGCCACCTACATTTGTAGTACATCAAAGTCTCATATTACTCAACAAATTAATGATGGCAACAACTCACTTGGTAAAGAGCATTAGAGAGCTGTTGATATTATAAAATATATTATGGTTCAAGTGCCTTGAGGAAGACCATTAATATATTTTAAACCTACCAGTAGCTGTCTCGTAGGATTTATCAGTAGTTGGTCCAGTGTTTGCGGTTGGCGTGGGACCGCTAAGTTGCGTCCAATCAAAATTGTCCGTTTGTACCTGGGTGTACTGGCACATTGAAGAGTCTTCAAACTCGCACAAGTCTTGAACTATTACAAACAGAGGGCAAAGGTCAATCAAAGGTGAGAAAGGTGACAGAGCTGTCCATTAATGTCAAAGTTCAAATAACTGTAACCATTAATTTACATGGAGATGGTTCTGCTTTCTTCTAAACATTGGATAAAACATGTTTATATTTCAGTTTGGTTTTAACAAAGAAAAATGTACTCTTACGGGATTTGAACATGCGTCCTCCGAACTAAAGGGAGAGTACACCTTTGGTAATTACTCAATTCATTAATAACCATAGACATTACTTGATCAAGAGCACTGGAAAGCTGTTGGATAAAACATTTGAAACGACCCCCTTTGAAGTAATGTAGTTTTTGAGAAAGAGGAAATTGTTCACCCTAAAGTTGACTTCAGGCATGCATTCAATTAACGTACCATACTTTTAACAAAAGTTACCTGATTTCTTATATTTTTTCACTACTATTGTTAAACAGTCACCATTTTCTAACAATCAAAACATACATGTAACTATACAAATTTCTAAGTAAGTGGGTGAAAATAGCTCACAAAAGTGGGTACACTTTTTTTTTAACCACCCTGACAATAAGAAAAGTCTAGTAAGAAAAGTCTGATAACAAAAGTCTAGTACCTGGACACAGCCCGTTGTTCACCATGATGTCATCCAGTGCAATATCTCCCTTGTAACCGCCTCCTTTGATACCTTCAAACACAAACTGAACAAAGACAAAAGGAAACAAAATGGATTTCAGTCATTTGTTTTATCAAGTGCAATGCAATAATATTCATCTACTATTGAATGGATAGTTGTACCACAGTCCTAAAAGACCATGACATCATTTGCCTAGAATTCAAAAGGAGATTGAGATTGTTCATTGGCAAAGCCTGGTGCCCCACATACAAAGCAGCACGTTCCCATTGTTTCACCATTGGTTTACCTCTAAGATGGCAGCTAGATGATGTCAATGCATAAAGGTCTATACAGTGGCAATAGAGTTAATTGCCTCTATGATGTTCCAGTTTCATGCCTAATACTTCACAAAGGCACCAGGGGTAAGTGCCCCCTTGAAATGATCCAATAATAATAACAATAATAATAATAATAATAAAGGAAACTTATAATGCGCCATGTCTGTCACAGGTGACACTCCTGGCGTAGGAACACTAACAAAAGCTTACAACTGAAGGAACTATTAATTGAACAAAATAAACAGAAGGAGAAGCAGCTGGTGAGACGAGGTGGCTTTTGAGTTGGTTCTTGAATGTGTTGAAGGAAGTTTCCTTTCTCAGTTTGATGGGGAGTGAGTTCCATAGGGAAGGACCCGACCGAGAGAAAGTGTGGTTTCCCCAGGAGTGATGAGAGAGGGGTACTCGAAGAAGGTTTGTGTCTCTGAGGAGCGAAGGCGTCGGTTCGGTTCATGGCGTTGTAGCAGCTCTTGTAGGTAGGTTGTAGTGTCAGGACTGATACTATACAAAGGCAATGAAGGCAATTTTCTCTATGCCTCTTGTCATTGCCTTGGTGCCCCTTAAATTGATCCAGTTTCAGGCTTGATACTTCACAGAGGCAACGGAGGAAATTGACTTGATGTCCCTTGTCATTGCCTTGGTGCCCTTGAAATGGGCCAGTGTCCGGCCTGATACTATACAGAGTCAACACCTCCATGCCCCCTGGTAAAAACCAGGACTCAAACCACACTGATCAGAAACACCTGGGCCCAATTTCATAGAGCTGCTTAAGCACAAAATTTTGCTTAAGCAAAAAAATCCTTGCTTAGTAAAATCAGATTACCGGCCAAGACTCCACTCAATTATTATGCTAAGTGAACAATAGCTAAATACCAGTCACAAGCAATGTATATGTCATGAAATTATATGGCCAGTAACATGTGTAAAATAAGCGAGCTATTTTCGTGCTTAAGCAAAATTTTTGCTTAAGCAGCTCTATGAAATTGGCCCCAGAGCTTGAGTAAAGCGTTCTCATCTGCTCGTATCACACACACACATTCTTACCTGGAAATCGCTGGTTGGGTTGACCAGCACATCACCAGAATACCAGCTGTTTTTCCTTGATCCCTTTCTCGTCCATATAGCGGTACCAAGTCCTCCCGACGCCGTCTTCATGTACAAGTTTAGCACGTCGACGTGATCACCGTACATGTGATACCAGAATGACACGCACCATGGACCTTGTTTCTGGGCGACGATTGCGCTCTCTAGCCTAGCTTTGTCCCCTTGATTTTGTGGAGACACCTCGATGTAGACATAGTACCCGGTAGCTATAGAGGAACAAAAACAAGAATCCAGCGTTATCAATCAATCAATCAAAAGTAATTTATAGAGCACCAACACCAATAGTTTGGCAATGAGGCACACTTGAATAGTTAGTAAGTCTGATGTGAGCTTTAAAGGAGAGGCTTCAATGATACTCAAAGTCGCAAAAGACCTTGACCTAATAAATATTATTATTATTAGTTCAACTTACACATCTTGCTATTTATTCTAGTGCCGTAGATTTCAGAATTTCAGTATTTCGGTAGAATACTTAGTCCTGAAAAAAAAATCGTCTTGCTTATTTATTTCCTACTTCCTGGTAAGTAGGTTATCAGCAGGGACTACCACTTAGTAGACCAGGGGGACTTCTCGTTACTAAATTCACTGCCTTTGAGTGAGCTCCTAATAATAATTACTAGTTCAACTTACAATTTCCATATGTATGATCGAAGCTAGGTCCAGTCCCACTGGACCCAGTGGTCCCACTTTCTCTACTCCAATCGAAATCATCATCAGCCGCCTGGGTGTAGCTACACAAATCCACCTCAAAGTTGCAATTGTACATGACAGGTGCTATCGGGAGGAAAATGGCACAAACAAAACGAGGCGATCAAAAATTTTCATTTGAAGGGATGGTTTACGTTTGGTAAGCACTCTTAAAATTATTGGTAATAAAAACTTACGTGGTTAGAGGAAAAGCAATTTGAGAATCATTTCACTTGGAAGAAATGTGGTTATGGAAAAAGATACATGTTTTTATCCACCCAAAGAATGAATCTGAGAAATGCTACTGTCAGATACTTTTTTCAGATTCCAACTATAGACGATGTGACCTGTTTACATTCCAACCGCCCTCTGTTGAAAAAAACACTGTGTACGTCATGTTTCGCCGGGCAAAAAGACACGTAGTCAAAGTAAGATTGCATACACTTTCTAGCTGGCTGCCAAAACACAAAGGTTTGGCCCGGCGGTATGCACGCGAATCATGTTATGGTTTTCGTGTGACGTCAGAGGTCACATCGTCTATAGATTATTCTTCCTGCGAGGTTGTTTTTGCAAAATATCTCAAAATGCTACCATCTTTTGAAATGAAGTTATATCTACATTTATATATAGCATTAAAAAATAAGAATTAAAACATTTATATATAGGATTAAAACAATGGAACGGCCAAAAAGCCAAAGGTATACATTCTCTTAACAGCAAAACTTAAACAAAAATGGCAACAAATGATCTTTGCTGAAATTCATTTAAAATGTTTTCAGCCAATAAATTCAGTTCACACGGGACTTTAATGTGTAAAAAGCAATCACTTTGAATACATGATCTAGGAAATTGACTGTTTGTTCGCAACTAAAAAGCACTTTTATTTCTAACTCATTCCAACGAGAAAACTTGTCAATCCCTTACCTGGTGTAGTGGGTGGCAAGGCTGGTGTTGGGGGACTGCCACCTGCATCTGCAGCCTTCGGATAAACTGTTACACAACAAACAAATAAACAACATGTTAAAATCTCATAATGAAAGTCAAGGGACAAGACCAGATATTTCTAAAAACCAAAGTTTCTCGATTGTGGTTATCGCAAGTGCGCCCTCACTCTTCCGGGGGCCTGATGCAACCTTCTTCATTTGCATATTTACAGAAAAATCTGAAAGTCTGTGTATGCAACCTATCCTTTTTTCATTTTAGTATTGCAGTATTTTTCCAGACCTTATGCATATGACTCCAACTGATTGGTCAAAAGGAGGTTGTTGATTAGCCAATCCTGTGTGTCGTGCGCACAAATCTGCATGCTCCATTATTTAATGACCGGTTAACCACTAAGATGGCGGCTTCATGAAGTCAATGCATAATATCCATTGTGTGCAATTGATAGCCCCACCTATTGGTCAACAGGAGGTTGTTGATTAGCCAATCCTGTGTGCCGTGCGCACAAATCTGCATGCTCTATTATTTCATGACCGGTTAACCACTAAGATGGCGGCTTGATGATGTCAATGCATAAGATCCATCATGCGCTATTGATTCAAGGATTCAAATTTAATTCAAACGCAGGAGATCGTATTATATTTCAGACGTCATCGTATGGACTCTGCTGTGATTTTCAAAGTGAAGTCTCATCCTTTTTAATGTGCGCACTCATGACCAATATCTTTGTGTGGGTTCAACAGCGCCCTCTCTTGATATTACAAGAGGGCCATCCTCCTACATTAAAAACTTACTTGCACAAGAAACATCATAAAACTTGAGATCATCGATGGCAATATCTCCTTGGTACCCTGCTCCAACGGTTCCTTTGAATAAAACCTAAAGAAAAGAATGATACAAAATTACAGACAAGTTCTCCTAAAGAACACTTGCGCTAAACATGTACAGTAAAATTCTCTGTCTTGAGTTGTGAATCTGAAGGGACAAAAAATCAAAATAATAATGACTAGACATACAGAATTTAACCTTTAGAGACCATTATGGTTAAAGATGCTATGTCAGATTTTTGGCCGATTTGACCCAAAATTTTTGATTTAAAATTCAAAAGGTATTTTGATGGGGGTCAAGAAAGTTACAAGCTTTCATTTGAGCCATTGCTGGAAAAAGTCCGACAATTATTAGTAGTAGTGAAATAAAGTGCTAAATTTAGTAAAGTACTAAATAAAATTAGTAACATGACCAATTCTTATGTGTTTTATAAGAAATGTTTTAAATTTTTGTCATGGTTCCTGACCATTACAAGTAAAAGTTAAACTTTTTTTCGTTAGAGCGGGTGATACTCTTTGAAATACCATTCACTCAAAAAAAATCTATTTTTTAATGTTTGGGGCCAAAAAAGCTGACATAGCATCTTTAAGTGCCTTGCTGAAGGGCACAAGTCTCATCACCGGGATTCGAACCCACATTCTGCTTCCAACAACACCAGAACAGGCCTTTATCTTCGCTCTATTAAAGGAACACGTTGCCTTGGATCGGTCGAGTTGCTCTTTGAAAAGCGTCCTGTAACCATTTGTAATAAAATGCATATATGGTTAGAAAGATGTTGTAAAAGTAGAATACAATGATCTACACAAATATGCCTCGAAATTGCATGGTTTTCGTATTAACTCGTCGACAAACACGGTCGGCCATTTATGAAGGTCAAAACTTTGACTCCCATAAATGGCCGACCGTGTTAGTTCGCGACGTAAAAGGAAACCGTGCAATTTTGATTGATACTTGTGTGGATCATTATATTCTACTTTTAAAACATCTTTCTCACCATATGCATTTCACAACAAACGGTTTCAAACGCTTTTCATAGACCAACTCGTCCGATCCAAGGCAACGTGTTCCTTTATGGGGCAAGTCTATGGGGAAAATGTAAGTTTGTATTGGAACTTTGCAAAGAGCAGCACAGGGAAAGCATAGGGCACCACGGCAATTGCTGTGAGTCCCATGGGTTAGTTGGGGGCTGCCAGAGCTTGGGTCAGGTGAACTAGACCACTCGGACACGACACGCCCAAATTTGTGCAAATCAAAGAAAGAATTGTTTCAAGATAGAATTATAAGTTCTGATCAATGTCATTAGAAACTCACCTTATAAGCGTTAGGGCTCGAGACAGGCATCTGACCCTCCCGCCAAACGTCTCCAAAATCTGCACCGAGCTTCCAGTATGTAGTCTGGGTACCAGTGATGGTGTCTTCTATCATGACCTCCAGGGAACCGACTTGGGTGCCGTACATGTGGTACCAGAAAGAGAAGCATCGACCCGAGTTTGTGGTAGGAGCTAGAGCCTGACTCATGTAGATGGCGTATTCTCCTTGCCACTTGGAGGAAGTTTCAAGGAACTTGTAGACACCTAAGCAGGGGAAAAGATTTTGCAATGATTGACAAGAAACTTTAAGGAACCGGTGAGAAACTTCATTGAACTTGTAAAAAACTTTAAGAACTTGTAAGAAATGTCATGGAACTTGTTAGAAATGTCATGGATCTTGTAAGAAACTTCATTGAACTTGTACAAAACTTCAAAGAACTTGTAAGAAACTTCAAGGAACTTGTAAGAAACTTCAAGGAACTTGTAAGAAACTTCAAGGAACTTTTAAGAATTTTCAAAGAACTTGCAAGAAACTTCAAAGGGCTTGTAAGAAACTACAAAGAACTTGTAAGGAACTTTAAACAACTCATAAGAAACTTCAAGTAACTTGTGTGAAACTTCGAAGAACTTATTAGAAATTTCAAGAAACCACTGACTACCAGTAACTCACCAGTAGCTGTTCCATAAGTGTGATCCACTGAGGGTCCGGTACCCTGACTCGGCGTCCCAGCGCTACCATCCGTCCAATCAAAGTAGTCTGACACTCTGTCATTAACCCATGTACATATGGTCGGATCGTCAAAGTCGCAACTGTCTATTATAGACAAAATTAGAAAAATCATCATTATTTTCTCGTTATCAAGAATAATGTATTTTCTCGTTAATGGGAATAAGTTATTTTCTTGTCAGACACAACTGCTTGTTTACAACATTGGGAGGGTCTACCGACAGACGTGGACCTGTGTTTATTAATTTTTTTTTCACATCAACGACTACACATTCTTATAGTTTATCATTATTACGCAGATGGCATATTTTTGCCCTGCCCTGCCTTATCTACAATATTTCGCCGCCAATTCCTTCCATGCAGCAGCCTAGTAATCTAAGAACTTATTTTCATACAAATTCACTGCCACCTTCAGCTGCACAAAGAAGAAAATTTGTTCGTTGATATTATTATATTTTCTAATTGATAATAATCCTCATTCCAGAGACGAGTTAACTCCTCATTTGATGAGAATAAATTGTTTCCTCGCTGATGAGAATAATTACAATAAATATAAGAGAGAATAACAAGCAGATTATTAGGTGGTACACAAGGCTATTAAGAGCTGCTCTTAACATCCACTGGAGTCAACATGTAACCAACAAAGTTCTATAATATGGGGAACTGCCCAAGCTCTCAACAGAAAACAGACACAGAAGGATGCGTTTTGCTGGCCACTGCTACAGGAGCAAAGACGAACCAGTATGCAATATTGTTCTGTGGACCCCTAAGCATGAGAGGAGGAAACCCGGTAGACCTGCTTTAACCTACACTGACATACTATAAATGGACACGCAACTTGAATCAACAGGTTTCAAATCGCAATGAGGGAGAGAGAGGCTTGGGGAACCATCGTGACTCAAGGACATCATTCGACTTAAAGACAGTGGACACTATAGGTAATTACTCAAAATAATTATTAGCATAAAACCTTTCTTGGTGACGAGTAATGGGGAGAGGTTGATGGCATAAAACATTGTGAGAAAAGACTCCCTCTTAAGTGCCATAGTTTTCGAGAAAGAAGTAATTTTCCATGAATTTGATTTCGAGACCTCAGATTTAGATCTTGAGGTCTCGAAATCAACCATCTAAACGCACACAACTTCGTGTGGCAAGGGTTATTTTTCTTTCATCATGATCTCGCAACTTCGATGACGGATTGAGCTCAAATTTTCACAGGTTAGTTATTTTATGCATATGTTGAGATACACCAACTGTGAAGGCTAGTCTTTGACAATTACCAATAGTGTCCACTGCCTTTAAGCAAGTAAGAATAACAAGCAATTATTTGTAACTCTTCGTACCGATTGGAGGACAGGTCCCAGAGAATATCTGCACATCGTCGATGGCTATGTCTCCTTGGTCACCGTTGCCGACCGTTGCTTCAAAAACAACCTGATAGGGTGAGTTTGCCGTGAATGGGAAACGTCCGATGTTCCAGATGTCGCCGAGATCGCCTGTCATGCTGAAGTAGTTCTTGGAATACTTCCCGTTCTCCTGCAGATGAGGAAATAAAACAGAAAAGACAAAGTTTTTACTACTTCATCATCATTCAGCAAAGACTTGTGTCCGTGGCCGCCTCATCCTAAAATTGCAATGGGGGCGCACTCCCAGAGTCCCCCTCTTTCAATTGCTGCTCTTCTCAGCTCTCCTACACTTCCAACACTCCACTTTGTCACATTGTCTATCCAGCGCAGCTAAGTAATAATAGAAGGTATCTATAAAGCGCCTTTACAAAAAGATAAAAAAACGCTTTACAAAATAAGACAAGAAACCAAATTACAAAGACGAGGGTGATAATACTTTTTTTTAAGACGTTACCTTGAGGAAGATATTGAAGTTACCGATGTGTTGACCTCTCATGTGGTAGTAGAATTCCAGACAATGGCCGGACGTAGCCGGGTAAGAATGAGTCATAATCCATGCCTTCTCGTTGGCTTTCTGAGTTGCTGCATAGATGTACAGGTAGTGGCCTAGGCAATGGTGGAAGATGGATAGAAAGGTGAAGCACATTAAAGGGACATAACCTTAAGATTGGCCGAGCGGATAAGAGCACCAATCTCAAGCTCAGATGTTTCTAATCAACAGAGTTTGGGTTGAGTCCTGGGCCCAATTTCATGGCTCTGCTTACCGTAAACACAGAATCGTCGCTTACGGAAGCAGGGAATTCCGTGCTTATGGCAAGCATATTTCACAGGTTAGCGGCGAATTTTGGCTTCTGCGCGTTTGACTTCACATTACTAGGTATTCTACGTGTACAAGGCTAGCACAGAAATTCGGCGCTTGCACGTAAGCCGGGAATCGTGATCGTAAGCGCAGAATTCGGCGGTAAGCAGAGCCATGAAATTGGGCCCTGGTCATGACATTTAGAGATTTTCAATTTTGTTCCTCAGAATATGGAAAGATTGGTTTGATTTTCAGGGAACTTTCCGCAGACGCAGGGAGAGTTGGAAGCTCTGCAATTACTCACCTTTTCCAGTACCTAGGGTGTGATCAACCGAAGGCCCCGTTCCGAAAACCACGGTTGACCCCTGTCCATACGCCCAGTCGAAATCATCGTTTCCGGTCGATAGTTCCTCCTGCGCCCAACCACATGCCACGTAGCCTTGCTCAAAGTCACAGGACAATGGGAAGACACCAGGGGATTGGGTGGCTGCAAAGGCAATAACAATAAGTTATATTGACTGGGTAGTGGAAAAGTTTCAATATATCATTGCACAGTTGTTTCTGTCAAGAGAATATGATAACCAGAGAGATAATGGGTTGGACTTACGCATGGGGCATTTCTTTGAGTCTACTGTGATGTCATCGATAGCAATGTCACTAGCTGATCCCTTACCACGTTTTGCTTCAAAAACAACCTGCAGTAATCAAAACATTACGGGTGAGAAACACTACTGACAAAGCAGCTAGAATAAGGGAATTCAATTCAATAAGTGTGTTGTGGCAGAGCGGATAAGAGCACTGGTGTTTCGGTTTAGCAGAGTGTGGGTTCGAACCATGGTTATGACACTTGTGTCCTTGAGCAAGGCACTTAACTATAATTGCCTCTCTCCACCAAGGGGTAAATGGGTACCTGTGAGGGCAGAGATGGTTCTTGTAATTGATTTAGCAGAGTAGCGCATATTGATGTTGCACAGGCTGTATACTCCCCACCAGGGAGTTGAGATGGTTCAAGGAGTGATTTAAGGCCCGGTGACCAGGGGTAATAATGTGAAGCGCTTTGGGACGCCCTCCGGGTGTGAAAAGTGCTATACCCGAGAGGGTAGAGATTGATTATTCTAGTGCACAGGCTGCACACTCCCCAGGGAGCTGAGATAGTTTAGGGAATGATTTAAGGCCCAGTGACCAGGGATAATAATGTGAAATCTATTTATTGGCTATAAAAGGATTAGGTCTCATAATTCAATGGTAGTCCCCGACTTGCAGGAAATACTGTCTATTACAGCATCAGGAGCGTCACTTAGTGACGGACATATAAATAATTATTATTTATATTATTAAGACGAGGGCGCTATTCGAGCCTACCTGATATATCTTATGGATCCCAGCCAGCTCCACCGTCGCCTGGATCCAGTGCTCACCCTGCGACCCAGTCCTCATCCAAGTGGGATTAGAAAACCCAGTCCAGCCCAGATCTTCAACATACACATTCAGCACCTCCACTTGGTCACCATACATGTAGTACCAGAACGTCAGACAGTTATCAGAGCCAGCTGGACTTGGTATTTGGCCGCTTAGCAGACGCGCGAGCTGGTTGGCTTTTGCTTTGCTTGCGTCCATCAGCATGTAGGTACCGGCTATCAAGAAAAACAATACATAACATTTTAGTTCGGAGTCGAATCCCGGCCAAGTGATATGCCTGTGGATTTTTCTCACAGAACGTGGGAAACTACCGAGTATACAGTGCGTCATATACATCGGTGTACGGGAAGGGACATCCAAGGTTCTGGTAAAAAGGGTGTCATAATCTGCTGGAAATTTAACAACTGGGTGTCCAAATTGTTTATTTTAAATCCTAAAGACACCCAGACACCCTCTGGCTAACACTTTGAGTGTCGAAATTCAAAACATGGCGTCGAAATTCAAAACGGTAAGTCCAAAAGAACACCCATACCCTTCTCTGGCTACCACTTCGACTGCATTCTTACTTGAATCCTGCTTGGTGTGATCATAAGGAGGTCCCGTCTTGATCAAGAACCCCGAAGCAGCGCCTTGTTTCTGAACCCAGTCTATATCATCCGTAGTGTCCTGAGTGTAGCTGCACAGCCCGGACTCAAAGTCACAGTTGCCCGGTCCCGTTGGGATGTCGACTGTCGGCTGGGGAGGGAGAGGCGCTGTTGTGACTTTGGCGCCGACGTCAGCGATGTGAGGGATGACTGCAGAGATAAAAAAAGTATTAAACAAGTGAGTTTCTTGTTTTCTTATAAGATGCTTATTGAACTGTGAAATGGAAGTCACATTGGCTAATGAAAGAGGTATTGAGTTCCAGAGTGTAGAAGCAGTGTATGAGAAAAGAATGGTCTCCAGCCTTATAATTTGACTTTGAAAAATCCAGGGTAGTCCGGCATGATGAGCACAGATTGATACACTTTAGTAACTAAGGATTCAAACTGCCTCTAGCCGTCGAGCTAGCTCGGTTAGTGGTAAAACAACTGCTCTAGCAATGCAAAGGTTACAGGTTCGAATCCCACCTGAGAGACTAAGCCACCTTGACATAGGACCGAGCCATTATTTTCTGAGCAAGACACCTGTTAGAAATCGTCACATGGTATTTTGGCTGGTTACCTTCTTCTGGTAAGCATAATTTTCTTGGGCTAAGCTACTTTTTGTGCTTCAGCAGCTCAATGAAATTCATTACCTTGGCAGTAGCTATCAGTAAAGATGACGTCATCAACGGCAATGTCGTTGTCAGCGGACGCTGTTGAGGTTACTTGCCCAGCAATAATGATCTAATATATTGAGAAACAGACACAAACACTAACTAGGAGTATAGAATACATGAGATAATGCAAGATTTTGCATTTTCTAAATAGTCACAAATATGGGTATAGGAGATAAAGGGGAACTCTTGTTTCTTTGGCATATTTTCAAACATGCTTTGAAATCTAAATATAGACCTGTAAAGAAAAATTTTAACATTTGGGTGGGCTATATTTGTTTGTGTGTCTTAAATTGACAGCTTCTTTGGGGAGGTAGCCAATTTCTACACATGCAATAGTTCAATTTGACAGAGCAAACTCTCTACACAGAATCTTACCCAGTAGCGACTGGATTCGTAGAATGAAACTTGCCCATACAACCAGCCGTCTCCTTGGTGACCAGACAGCCGCCATATATCATCACGACTACCCTCTTCGCGAATAATGGAGAGCTTTCCGACGTTGGTTCCCTTCATATAGTACCAAAATGTCAAGCATTTGATTGTCACCGGTGTCCCGGCGGCAGTCTTCTCGTTGGACAGGAATGCCTGGTCGCCGACCTGGCTAAACGGTGCGTCTAGGTAGATGTAGTAACCTAGGCAACAATAAACATGTCATAGGTCAAAGTGGTACGCAAACTCCAAATCAGGGGAAGGGGGGTGCAATATTGCACAATCTCGACAGCCAATGGGCATGTTCGAGTATGGGTTCAAGTCCCAGTCGTGACACTTGCGTCCTTAAGCGAGACACTTAACCACTGCTAAATCCTTCAGATGGGACATAAAGCCATTGGTCCCGTGTGTTGTGTAACACATGTAAAAGAACCCAGTGCACTTTATATCGAAAAGAGAAGGGGTTTGCCCTGGTGTTCCTTGTTTGATTGGCTGCATATTGGCGCCACAGCACCATGTAAACCATTACATGGTCCTTTAAAAGAATAGGTTTCATACTTCAAATCTTAGCTCCACATACCTTGCAGAAAAATTACTGGGCGATTGATACACCTCTAAAGCGCATTATCAGAACAGAGTATTATTATTATTTTTATTTTTTTATTCCGTCACCTACCTGCCCCCGTGCCAGTGGTGTGATCTTTGTCTGGACCGTCACCGTACAAGCTAGCGGGCTTAACCAACCAATCAGTGTGGTCGACGTAATCTTGGAACCAATCACAGAGATCGCCGGCTTCAAAGGTACAGTCACCTGAGAGAACAAACAAAAACATTTTTCAAATTTGGGAGGAAAAACTAGGAGTACATTAAAATAGTGGTAATAATTTTTAGTTAAATGCTAACAAATAGGATTTGAACTTCCTCTAGACACAAGGGCTGGCTCGGTGGTCTCGTGGTTAGACAACTGCTTTGTTTCTTAGTTCAACCCTGAATCATAAAAATTTACAGTCATTTCCCTTGTGGTTTATTTTTTTATACTTTTGATACCTTTTGTAGATCAAGTTTCTGGCCATGACATGAATCCCTACTCACTGTGATTGAAGACATTTAACTGTAGAAGTTTCAGTATCATAAGTGGCAAAGTTTTTGAGAAAAAAGAGTGAAAATCACAGAGGATGTTTTCAGGAGTGACGCAAAAATCAGCTGTACGTGTACTCTTGGAAAATTATTTTACTCATTTCTCAAAAACTACAGCACCTCAGCAAGAAATATTTTACAGGAAAGTTTCTACCACCCTTATCTTTTAACCCTGTCAATTGAATGTAAATCTATGGAAGTTTGTGTTTTGTGTTGTAGAAAAAGCACCCAAACCCTTTAACCCCTACCATGTGTTGTACAGCTTCCATCAACGATGCGAAAGTCATCAATAGCGATATCTCCGAGCTTTCCTCCCACCGTCGCCTCAAACACAACCTGATAATCAGCGTTCGTATTGGCCACCGTCCTCGCGATCAACCACTTGTTGTCATGGTCACCCTTCCTCGACCAATCAGGGATCTGTTTGGTGACATCACCACCCGTCTCCACGATATAGATGTTCAGAGTGCCAATGTCTGCGCCGTACATGTGGTAGAAGATCTCGATGCACTGGCCGGTGGTAGCGGGGTATGACGGCGACCAAAAGCGTGCGACTTCATTTAAAGTTTGTTTGGAGGAGTCAATGAACATGTAGTTGCCTGTTTCAAAGGTGGATTTGAAAGCAATTAAATATATTAGTTTTTACTGAAATTCTTGATAAGGCTTGAAATATTTCAGCAGTTTTAACAATTTAACTCGTATTGGATGCCAGCAAACAATATTTTTCATTTTGGTGATTGGCTTTTCCTCCATCCGCCAAGATCGAATGTTCCATTCAACTCGGCTTTGAGGTGAAGCCAAATGGAACATTCAACCTTTCAAGTCAAGAAAAAAAATTACCTCATCACCTCTGCATAGTTACTTCAATAGACCTTATGCACATGACGTCATTTCAGTAGGGCGCCGTCACCTAGAGGTCAAAAGGAGCTTGTTCATTGGCCAATACTGTGCGCCGCGCGTACAAATCTGTGCGTCTCGATTGTTTCGTCACCGTTTTTCCTCTAAGACGGCGGCCGGATGATGTCAATGCATAAGGTCAATTTGACTTCTTCTTGTGTATACTATCTAGTAACTTTTCCAACCATTTGATTTGCCTACCAGGAGAACTCATCAGTCAATTTCTGATTTGGCTAATGTACACAATTAGCCTTTTTGGAATATGGTGGACACTATAGGAGTGCAATGTTTGGTTTGGATGTATGCAGACAAATCTACCTTAACTTAAAGAATTTGTGTACTTTTCGTGACACAAAACACAATGTTCACAGATTTGCATTAAACTTACACCGTTTGAAGATAATGATAGTAGAAAGCGTACCTTAAAATATTAGCTGCTAAGGTGCTGTAGTTTTTGAGAAATGAGTAAAACAATGTCATGAAAATACGTTTTTAGATGCTAAAATAATTTTTGTCTCATGATCACTGAGACGAAAATTATTTTCATGACATTGTTTTACTCATTTCTCAAAACAACAGCACCTCAGCAAGTAACATTTTCAGGGAAGCTTTCTACCATCATTATCTTCAAACTGTGTAAATTTAATGTAAATCTTGTGTTTTTGTGTCCTACAAAAAGTATATAGACCCTTTAACAGTGTCATAGTATTGTATACCTCAAAATGTCTTGTTGCTCTTATAAAAACCAAATAATAATAATAATTTTTTCCAACCGGAAGTTGACCCGTAGGTGTGGTCAAAACTTGGGCCGGTGGCATCCGTGGATGCCACGCCTTTCTTTCTCTTCCAGTTAAAGTTGTCGCTCTTGTCTTGGGTGAATGAACAGACTTTACTGTTCTCAAAGTCGCACTGCTGGAAACTTGGGGGAGCTCCGGGCGATGGGGTGACAATCACTGCAATTAGAAACGAGGATGAACAATCAGAATTATAAACAGACGCATCCAATCTATTTATCTTATTATTATTGTAGGGAACGCAAGTGCACCCTAAGTGTTCAAGTGTCTAATCCAACTTGGTGATTAGTATACTTCCGATAATCTTCTCTGCGGCAGTAGAGATCATGTTTAAGCCGTATTCCGAAAAATCTACTCCGCAGTAGTTTAGAATATTAAGTAAGCTCTCAAAAGAATAATATTATCCACCAAGCAAGTACAAATACACATTGTGTTACCGCAAACCAGATGTACATCTAATAATACTGTTTCTACATGAGCTCAGGCCTGCATGCTTCATTTTTAAAAGGGCCAGGGCACCAAGGCAATGACCAGGGGGCATGGAGCAATCGCCTTCATAGCCTCCTTGAAGTATCAGGCCTATAGAGCTTCTCAAGAGTCCAGAAGACACTTTTTTCAAATCCTACTTACCCTGTGGGCAGTACCCATCAAAAGTGTCCACATCATCAATAGCAATGTCACTGGTACTCAGCAGCCCACGTTTAGCTTCAAAGACAATCTTGAATGGTGTTACCGTTGAAGTCACGTCAATCATTGCTAGGACCCACTGGGAACCCTGGCTGCCGGATTTCTTGAAGATTGGCGAGCCCAGATTGTTTTTACTCCCGTCGGGTGAGGCATAAACACTGAAGGTCCCTGTAATAAAAATGGAAGACACCATGACCGTATCGAATAACCTTTGTTGTTATAGAAGTCGCCATCTTGTAGGGCAGACCGTATGTGCGTCTACATGCGTGCATCAATGAAGCACACAGCACACAGCATTCCAAGTTTGATTTCTACGGCACATGCATGCACACCCACCTGCCCACGCTTACAGACGCCATGTTGTCATGACGCCATGTTGTCAGACACCATGTTGTAGGATAGGTAATTGTCCTTTGTCCTTTGACCGATCTATTGACCCCTTGCACACGCGTCACATGTGGCGACTGATGCCACGCTCACCATGTTGGTGGGCAGTGAGGTTTACGTGTATTAACGCCGCGTCACCTAAAATGCGCACTTCACTGCATAACGCACAGCATACTCTATGCATAGAGTTATATATGAAAACGCACAGTGAAATTGCCCACCAGTTAGCGCATTCAAGATTTTTCTGATGATGACGTCAGGTGAAATGAAACTGTGATTGTATTTCGATCTGGGAACTAACCAGGTGACACTAGCATTTTTTGCTGAGCAAGAAATCATCGGGTACAAGTCGCAGAAATTGTAACTGCTTTGTATTCTGCCTGGAAAACTGTTTTTGCTAAGAAACTTTTTTTAGTGCTAAGCAATTTTATGTGCTAAGCAAGTTTTTGTGCTTACAGCCTTTATGAAATAGACCGACCCATTAAGCTCCGCCCCATTGCGTGCTGACCACCCACAACCCATTGCGCAACCAAAAGTCAGACAAATTAAGTCTGACATGCGTGCGCGTATGCTTGGTGCACGCGGCAGAGTTGTGCAGAATGACATTGGAGAGGCTCACGTGTTCTTGATCACATGTGTGCTGTGGGCAGAGCCTAATGGATCGGTCTATTGGACCCTGGACTTACCCATGAAGCTGCCGAACATGTGGTACCAGAACCTGAGGCATTTGACTCCTGTGTTTGGTTGGATGGTTAGGCCTGGACTAACGAGTCGATCTTTATCACCGATGGATCCAAAAGATGACGTGAAGTAACCATAGATGTAGAAACCGGCTGTGGATAGATCAGATAAAAATACAGTTGATCGTACAAAAGTTGACAAGCTGTTGCGGGAACCTCACAAAGTATTGTTTTTGCGCAAGTTGTTAACTATATGAAAAAAAATTCACACTCGTGATGCCGTTACAACAAATTTGAGCAGTTGAAGAGATAGAATTGCACTAAATTGGGCCCAGCCTGTGACGTACTGACCTATTGCTGATTTCACAATATTGTCATCATAGTTTCTGAATCAAAATTTCTTGATTTGTGCAATTCATATAGACGTTAAACCAATGCTTGTAAGTTGTAGTATGAGAGATTGGCTGTTGCCAGCTTGATGTTTATATCCCCTTGTGGGAGTTCGTTGCAAGCTTGATGTTTACATCCCCGTGTGGGAGTTCGTTGCAAGCTTGATGTTTATATCCCCTTGTGGGAGTTCGTTGCACGCTTGATGTTTATATCCCCTTGTGGGAGTTCGTTGCAAGCTTGATGTTTATATCCCCTTGTGGGAGTTTGCCGAGTTCCCTTGATGGGAAGAGCATCTAAATAAACTCTTGCATGATGCCTGGAACTGGCGGTTACAGTTAGTAGGCCACTTACCCCCTGTGGAATGGTCTCCAATCGGGCCTGTATTGGGGTTGCTAGTGGCCCCTTGGTTACGTCGCCAGTCATCATCGTCGTCTGAGGCTTGAGTCCAACTGCAGAAGTCCTTCTCAAAGGCGCAGTTGAAACCTTGGGATGATGCTGTTAATCAAAAAGGAAGCGGAGAGTAAGTTGGGCATAAAGAAAGTGCATACTGCTCCACTACTCCTAGAGGTTCGTTCCGCTATCGTCTCATAACCAGATAAAAAACATTAAATTAATGTTATGATGGTTATGTAAACAAAAAAAATACAAAAAAAAGTGGTGGCAGTATGAAAACTTTTCACTGTACACAACACAACTTACAAGAACCATGGAGGAATAAGAATTCCTCCATGCAATAGCTACCTATTTATACTAGTCTGTCACTCTAATTTTTTTTTCTTTTTCTAACTAAGTATAATATATAAGAAAAATAAACAGCATGCACAGCAGTTTCACTTGTAATTGTTTGTATGCAGGCATGTGTAATGTGTAATTTTGCATGCAGCTGCATACGTCATGTGGAATACCGGACACTTCGGCACCTCGCAAACTCGGCACCTGTAAACTCGGCACCTTGCAAACTCGGCACCTTGCAATCTCGGCACCCACTCGGCACCAAGAATGTCGGCACCATACAACCTCGGCACTGTGATTTTCAGCCCCCAGTCCCATAAAAAGTTTGATCCTGTTATAAGTTATGATTTATAACACTTATTTTAATTATCGATAATTTTTCAACTGGGTGCCGACTTTGTATTTGTACGTGTGCCGGGTTTGAGGGTGCCGAGTTTGCAAGGTGCCGGAGTGACCGGTACCCGGCATGTGTCCCGTCCATCAAAAAAAATGGACTGAGCTGAGCGCAAACAAAGATTATATTTCATCTAAATGCTGAATATATCTTTTAAATAACTGCTTAAAATACCTCTACTCGTCTTGCTGTATCGTTGGCTTCACTTTCAGTAGAGAAATACATTGTATAGAGCAGGTTTCCAGTGATTTTCACGACTTATTTATGTTGAGTTTTTAGTGACAGGACTGTGGCGTGGTCTTTAAAACTCAAATTCAGCGCATTCACGGAAGATCTGACACCCAATACCATAACGTAGCGTGACAGCACACACACCAAGGTGTCTGACTAGCACTGGGAATTGACTATATTTTGGTCACGTGTTAATGTCGTCTGCAATTTTGTAGTTTTCATTTTGCGTTTTCAACCACAAAATTTACTTTAAGAGTGTCAAAATCTGGAGTTTGGTTGTAGCAGGCCACAAAATTAATTTGCAAATTTTTGTAGTTGGAGCTTGCGAGGAGAAACGACTGACGCCCGGACGACGAACATCTGTGGACAATGTCTGCTGCCACCTAGCGTCCTCGGGAGATTTTGTGTGTCCCCCCCCCCCGGCCATTATTTGAGGCCGTATCCGAAGTTGGCGGCTACAGCCACGCCCGCGGCTGTTGCTAAAGTGTGTTGCCAAGGACAATTTATATTTCAACGCGGTAGCCGTAGCTTTAGCCACTAATTCTGACACGGCCTTAATTTCCTATGGCTTGAGCACAGAATCTCCGCGACGGCAGAATTACCTGCTGGGACACCGGTTCTTCAAAAACTATCGGCAGATATCATGGGACAACAAAGCAAAATTTACTTGGGTTGAAATGATTGTAATATTTTTTACCATGGCATATTTTTGTGTTTCGATACCACGCCCCGCCCTCGCCCCCCGGCAGTGGATGTTAATGAATTAGAACATGTATGTCTGGGTGATACCATTGTGAAACCACATTTTGCTCACATGCTTTTTATGTTAGATGGTTAGCCTAAGGGTTAGCACTCAACTGATTTGCTTATTATTTTTCAAATAAAATGTGTGTCCATGTTAAAAAATACCTTAGGCAGGGTGCAAGTAAGTCTCCCTCGTACAACCACACACACCCGGATATTATGTCCCTTTAACTATTGCGATATTTTTTTCATGCGGCTGAATTTTGTAATAATCTTCTGCTATGACTGCAACTCGTTAACGTTAATTTCAGTCCCTCCCCATCACCTTTGGACCACAGGGCAACCAGTATACAAACACCCGCGGATAAAAGTAAACTTTGTGATACTGTTGCTGAAAAAATAACCCTTTTTTTTTTTTACATATTGTGGATCCTTGAATCGGAAATAAAATTAATACATTTGAAAAAGTCAACGCTAAGGAGCGAAATTTAAGAACACGAATAAACTTGTTATGGAAGTTCGTGTGTAAACACCACTCGAGTTTGTGAAACTTTCCATTGTTCTGTTATGTGAATTGTTATTATCCCTAAACATGTAATTCATTTTGTAAACATTGTTAACCTAACACAAACCTTTCTTCTCAGACTCAAACCTATCAAAAAATGGAGGGGCTCATATTTTGCTGGGATCTTTTGCTGGCTTTTCCCAAGAGCGGTCAAATGAAGAAAAATGGTATTGTTCAAGGGACAGCTTGAATGATAACACTTACTGTCAATCGAAACTTTGTTTGACCCTTGCGTTAAAGTTTTTGCTTTTTTGTTGTCTTTTCATCAAGTTCCAGTATTTTTTTGTTAGATTTGTCCTCCAAAGTGAAATATTATTGATAATGTCACGTGGTGGTGTTAAATGATCAATTGGAATTCAAAATGGCCACGTGCAGCACTATCCGGCGGCCATCTTGGATTTTGTGTTTTCAACCGGTGGGTTTTTAACTATACAATCATGTTTTGATTGGAGATAGGCCCTATAGTTATTAAACAAAAAATCGAGCAAATAAATACTTAAAGTCACCTGGAAATATATTTTTTTTTCTTCAAACATAAGAGTATATTATGCTTACGAACAATAAAACAATTTTTTTAGTAATTGTTTGTCACGATTTATATGTTTAAAAAATAGTATATAAAGTTGTTTGGGGGCTGACTCCGCCTACCCCTTTTGTGACGTCAATCGAGGCAGACTTTGCGAGCAATGCGTATAGTAAACACACGTGCAAAGTACATGTACGTCCAAGTCGTGAGTTGGTACATTTCAAAAAGTGTATTTCTGCATTCAGCAGCAATACACCTGATCGGCATTGCCGGAAAAAAACAAAACTATTTTTTTTTTGAAACGTACAAACTCACGACTTGGTCCGTACATATACTTTGCAATTGTGTTTACTCTACGCATAACAGGCAAAGTCTGCCTCGATTGACGTCACGAACAGCACCCTCTCGGGTCGGGATCTATTCTTAAATTTGTAAATAACATAAGAACTGATTTTTTTAAACCTTAGTTAACTGTTTATTCACATTCCACTCATCAAAACACATGTATTAGTGACAAAAGCTTTATTTGAGAAAAAAACACTTCCAGGTGACTATAAGACCTCTCATCGACATCAGGTCTCACCATTGTTTATACTGAGCCCAAAATGGCAGGAAATTGATTTTAAGGCCGACAACATAATTATAAATGGTATTTTTCTCTCCAAAATGGGAGACACCAACAATCATAACGCCCCAAGTGACTCCAAAACTGACAAAATGGTTCACGTAATGCTATTGATTTAAAAATAAACAAGTTTCAAAGTTAGTATTCATATCACTTTTGGAAAATAATACAGAACTAATGGGGAAATTACGATTATGTCGTGGTTCTTTTGTGCTTGGAGGCACAGATCTGTGAGCCAGCTTGGGTGCCCAAATGGAGTCCAAATCAATTTTGTCTATACAACTATAACACGGTTCGGTAAACAGTACTTTGGCACTGTATCCTCTATTCGAGCTAGTATTTGCGCAGCATTATCACAAGGCAAGCATGCATGCATGCAGCTAAACGAATAATATTTAGTTTGAAGTGGGTAAACGTGGTTATACATCGATAATTAATTGAGAAACTACAACTCAGGCCAATTCGGGATTGGTAGCTTAGGCTACGGCTGTTGCTATGGGTGTTGCTAAGGATGTAATACTTCAACGCATGATGACGCAGCGATCCAGAGAGCCGAAGCCGCAGCCGTAGCCGCCAATTTGATCAAGAACCCCGGGAGATCTTCGGGCCAATATTCACAGAGCTTAAAGGGAGGGTATTTACTCCAAAAAATAATCACCATAAACACTTTGGAGGCCTATACAGAGCACCGGAGAACTTTTGATATTATAAATTATTGCTAGAAACGACCCCCTTTGAAGTACTGTAACGTAGTTTTATAGAAGAGGTATTTAATTTTCACCAACAAAGTTCAATTATGTAGAAAGGCTTTAGGGCACGAAGTCTTTCTGAGGCATCTCGAAGAACTTTGAAGAACAATAATTGAGCCAAAAAATCGCAGGTTCATTTATTTTATGCATGTTGGGATATCACTGATGGCTGAAGGATGGTCTTTGACAAGTATAATAAAAGTATAAACCCTGCCCTTCTTTCATTTTGTACAACAATTTGTGAAAATAAGTCAACGTTTTGTATAGTGCAAAATGTTAAGAGGTCTAGTCTTGCTTACCAATGTCGATTAGAGCAAGTAGTAGCACGAAGCATCCTAACAATCGCTCCTTCTTCCGCGCCACCATGGCGGCTTCCTCACACACCCGGACTAAGATTGGTTGAGAGACGTCCCTCCAAGAAACAAAATGAGTCAAACCAAGTCTTCAGTTTTGTCCGCAAAACTTGGCAACTTTCCGCGTCTGCCTGTCTTTCCTTTACGTCTGACAAGTTGCAACAAAAATAAGCTTCAAACTGACTCTCAAAACTTTCTTCTTTCCCCACCAAGTATTTCGGCAGCAACGGGTTGTTTTCGAACCCGCTCTCTTGCCAACTTCTGTGGTTTTTGAAGACTAAAGGCGTCGCTGCCTAAAGTCAATTTTGCAACATTTTGCGTTAATTATGGAATAAAAAACTTTGGGTGAGAAATGATGCTCACAGAACCTCTGGTAAGGTTAAGTGTGCGGGTTGGAGGGTTGGTACCAAAGAATACGGCTTAGATAACACCAAGTTCTGATACGCCCCTTAATACATTGCCCTCTAAAAAAATACACATCATTACTAACCCTTATCGTGTCATAATTGTTACTTAATGTGTAACTATTAGAATCTGTAGAACCCCTGTTTGAAAAAAGGAATAGTCCAGTTGAGATTTAAAAATCATATTTTGATCAGATTCTCCCTCTTATTTCTTTCTTAACTGCTCACCTGATCAAAAACAAGATTACTATCAATATTTTACCCTGATTTGTTTCAACAAGTCACTTAGACTAAATTGACTGGAACCGTCAACTTTTGCCACCAGGGCAGACCAATTTTGTTCCAATAAAACTAACAAAAATCGTGTGTAATCTTTTGACCTCTCAACAACAAGGTCGCATGGAACTCAGCGTTTTACACTATTTGTCGTGTGTACATACGAACTTTAATCACAAGTTTATCAGATTTTGTTTTCTTTGTTATCGACGGGTCCAAGTCTGTGGATGATACCGTAACCACAAGAAAAGTTAACACAGAAATGCTAACCTGACGAAACTGCACCCATGTTGGTTCACCGGTCAAAATTACCTTGCTAAGCAAAGTTAAAGACCAGCAAATATACTGCTGCAAACTGCTTACCAACCAAAATGGCATAATGGTATAAATGCAAACAAATTGGTAATGGCCCGACAGTTCGATCCATGTCTTTTTTTGAAGACTAAAATGTTAAAAACAAATTTCTTATCCAAGCAACAAATGAGTGGGGCAACAGTCGTAACAATGTAAACTTTATTAAAAGTTGCTGGTAACCTGCAATTTTTTTCCCGTGCATAGCAGTTCTTTGTGCCAACGGGTTTTATGAAATTAGGCCATGGTCTTGGCAAGACCAAAAGCATACCATGCCTTTAAAGATAATTATAATTCTTTTAAGACGAATGGTTGCGCTATACTTGTCATGTCATGAGCCCATACTACTGCAATGACCAATTCAAACTCGCTCAGCAAACAATATTTTCTGAACTGGTCTTTGATTTGTATACTTTATTTTTTTTATCAGCAAAAATAAACCACATCTTTTTATATAAAATTTTATCTATTAGCAAGATTTGTCTACAGTTGATTTTCTTTTTGCTGAAAAATGGTTTTCAGATTGGACCATGAACTTGTTGAATAAGCAAACTCATGGCCCGTTTGGGGTTTCGCGGCACAGCGTGATCGGCTGAGCCAGGTACCATGTATTACGCCACTAAAGACTGCCTGGTTCAAAGTGGTACACAGACACGTGGTTTCTGTCCTAATTATAGGATCTTATATAACCCCATTATAGACATATAATATCAATAAGTAAAACTTGAAGACACTTGAAAAAGTTGAAACATAAAACATACTTAGTATTAACAGGCAATGGAGAGCTGTTGGTAGTTCTTGGTTCTTGGTTAATTAATCCCTTTACAGCCCCATTTGGGCTAAACTGGGATGGTGGGATAAAACATTGTTAGAAACGACTCGCTCTTTGTAAGTAGTTCTTGAGAAAGAGGTAAATTCTCACTCAATTACTGATTAATATCTTTCATGCAAGGGATTAGTTTGCAACCAAATACAGGAAATAGCAATTCACTCTATTATTGACAACATTATTGACAAAAATAAAGACAAAACCAATTGGTCTGAACAGCTGAAAAGTTTCATACATGAAAGTTGTGTTACTTTTAATACAACGCATTTATAATGCTAACTGCTTATTTGGTACGTGTACTTGGTACATAATTACATAGGAACTTGACACAAAAACACAAAAGTTAGTTAAAGCCATTGGACACTTTCGGTAAACAGTATTGTCTAAGGCCCACACTTTGTGTATCACAACAAATATATATTATATTATATATATTAAAATAATGAATAGGGTAGATGGCCTTAGCTTTCGATCCAATCCGGACCCTCTTCAGAGGCATAAAACAAGTACAAACAAATACATATCCATTTATAGAAAAAGAGAGGGGGAAAGGGATTAAGGAAAGGATCCAGAAAAGGGGGGGGGGGGGGGTTACTTACATCAGATAGTTACAGTGATGAATTTATAAAAACAACTTTAAACTAGGTTAATTTATACTTTATGTACAGAATATATACAACATATAAGTTCTTAGGCAGAAGTGAAGTGGGGGGTAATGAGAAGTTATTTAACACCAGTGTTTATGTTAAGTCCAAAGGGTTTGACTGTCTTGAGTTGGTGAATCCAGTGTGATTCTCTTTATATATATTATATATAATTAACAAACCTGTGAAAACCTTAGGCTCAATCGGTCATCGGAGTCGGGAGAAAATAACTGGAAAACCCACCCTCGTTTCCGCACATTTCGCCGTGTCATGACATGGGTTTAAAATAAACCAGTAATTCTCGATATCGAGAATTGCTATTGTTTTGATGTTTTCTCAAAAAGTAAAGCATTTCATGGAACAATATTTCAAGGGAAGTCTTTCACCATTACCTTCTGTAAACCCTGTAAACTATTTGTAAAACTTTAAATTTTTGTTCTGTTCAGAGTGGTGTCCAATGGCTGTAAATCATGGAGGTTACCTTGCCACTCCACCAACATCTATATTAATAGTTTCGCTCAAATTGACCAGGACAAAAACAACATTATTATTTATATAATATTTTAAACCTGTTAAAGGAACATTAAAGAATTATTTTTCGTTAACAAAACAAGTGCCCATAAATCCACCCATGAATAATTATTTTTTTGCATACTATTTCAGGTTCCGATATATCTGACAATTTGTAAGTGTTTAGATACTTTATTGGCGCAGTTTACTTTATGTAATCCACAATATATATAAACTGACAATTTGAGATCGATCGGCCATCGGTGTGAAAAAAACGATTAAACACTTTGAATGACATCGATTTAAAAAACCCATACTGAGCGATCGATAAACTCCAAATGTGAAATTAGTTTGATTTATTTCTCATCAAAATATGACATTTCAGACAGAAATAATATTTCAAGGGATGTTTTCTACTATCATCATTATTAGACCATGTACGTTTCACGTAAATCTGTGATCTTAGATGATTTATTTTTTTACAAATTCTGTAATGTTCCTTTAACTATTTACTGTACTTTTCTGGCAAGACACTACACGTACTGCCACTCTACACGCACTACTACAACTTTCCAGCTACACTTATAAGCAAAACATTTCCATTTGTAGAATTCTAGTTAAGGCAAGTTAGTGGTTTTTGGTACTTTTCCTCAAAAAAATAATTTCCACACGAACCATTTAAAGACTACTTTGCAATGGACGCTTCCCATGAAATATGCTAGTTACATTCATGCATGCGTACAGACCCTGTTGATTGGCAAACCCCATAGAGTTGTGCACTAAGCAGACGCGCAATCGCGTCTGCGTCACGCACCCATTAGCCGTGTACAAAACAGCACGATGTTCCCTCATTTTGCCAACCAAAACATTAGTGCGCCCGCGCTACGTGCAATTTACATATTTCATTGGAAGGGTCTATTTGTAGTTATTTTCAATTTTATAACGCATTACAGCAAGATTCTGGTCATATACATAATTGGAAAGAAGGGCAATTGCCGCATAATTCATTCAGCTGCTTAAAGCACCGAACACTATTTGCAATTACTCAAAATAGTTGTAACTCAAAATTACTCAAAATAATTGTAGTTATTTTCAATTTTATAACGCATTACAGCAAGATTCTGGTCATATACATAATTGGAAAGAAGGGCAATTGCCGTCTATTCATTCAGCTGCTTAAAGCACCAAACACTATTTGTAATTACTCAAAATAACTCAAAATAATTGCAGTTATTTTCAATTTGAAAATGCATTACAGTTAGCTTCTGGTCGTTATTTTACAATTTACTCACAATAATTGTTACACAAAAGTACTAAAAATATTTGAAGCTATTTTCAATTTAAAAGCGCATTACAGTTAGTTTCTGGTCGAATATAATTGCGAGGAATGCTAATTGCCCTACAGTGATCAGGGCCAAATATAAAGCTGTTTACCGTAAGCAAGGGTAAATGCTGACTAACCCCATAGAGTTATATATAAGAACTATAGGGCGCACTGGTGATGCTTCTTGCACAGACGCGACAGGACTGCAAGAAGACACACGCGCGCCATTCTGTACGCGCGTTGAATATGAAACACACATTGGAGTTTGTGTTTATTGAAACCTACGCGATGCTGTTTTTCAACTTACAAAATGGCCGCACAAACACACGCTAAGCAATGCCTGTTTGTTCAACTTAGAAAATGGCCGCCTGCGCGCATGGCGGGTCGCGTATATAGGCCAGTGCGCCCTCTAGTTCTTATATATAACTCTATGGCTAACCCACAGTTACCACATGAGTGACATAACAATGCAAATCCATGATGAGCGTGCATGCATGCCTAGAGATTTTCTGCTAACCAAGAAATCATGGTGGAATACGTTTATGCTTGCATACATTTTTCTGCTCAGCAGTAAGCACACAAATTTGCTTACCGGTAAACAGCTTTCTGGAATTGGGCATTGCTGATTTGTGAAGATAACTCCATTCACTGAAAGAGGACTTTCTGTAGGTAGTCATTCAGGAACAATCCTTGGGGATCAAGTTTCTTACGAATGTCGCAGAATTTCTCAAACTCGGGGTACAGTTGCTTGAAGTCTGTCCCCGTCAGTTTATGAGCCTTCAGAAAAAAAAATGAAAACAAGTTTTCAATCAAGTATGGAGGTAGAGACCATGAACCAAGTAAGTATTACAAGCACCCGGTTGTTACCAAATAAAGTTGCATTAGCCCCATATATCCCACCTTCATCATTGTGCATACATGGCTGTACCCAGTTAAACCTAGTGAATTTAACCAATATTAATAGTACCCAGTCGATGCCATGAACCAAGTAAGTATTACAAGCACCCGGTTGTTACCAAAAAAAGTTGCATTAGCCCCATATATCCCACCTTCATCATTGTGCATACATGGCTGTACCCAGTTAAACCTAGTGTTCGTTACTTTACATGGCTGTACCCAATTTATTTAAAACCCCTTTCAGTATTAATTACACCCAGTTAACCTGGTTTACCAAGTATAGTTACAGTAGCCCCATGTAACCCACATTCACATGGCTGTACCCAGTTCAACCTTATTTTAACCAATCTTAAAGGCAGTGGACACTATTGGTAATTACTCAAAATAATTATTGGCATAAAACCTTTCTTGGTGACGAGTAATGGGGAGAGGTTGTTGGTATAAAACATTGTGAGAAACGGCTCCCTCTGAAGTGCCATAGTTTTCGAGAAAGAGGTTATTTTCCACGAATTTGATTTCGAGACCTCAAGTTTAGAACTTGAGGTCTCGAAATCAACCATCTAAACGCACGCAACTTCCTGTTGCAAGGGTTGTTTTTCTTTCATTATTATCTCGCAACTTCGATGACCAATTGAGCTTAAATTTTCACAGGTTTGTTATTTTATGCATATGTTGAGATACATCAATTGTGAAGGCTAGTCTTTGACAATTACCAATAGTGTCCACTGCCTTTAAACCTTATCCTTTCCAAAACTTGAGCAATAAGTATTGATATATTCCAAAAGTACCCAGTTGAGCCCAGTTAAAGATTACCTTAGCCCAGTGTGGCCTCCCTCCAGCATTGAACATGAACTTCTCGAAGGCAGCCCAGTACTTGGCATAGGGAACAAACTTCCCATAGGGCCTACACAAAAGAAAAGGAGACAAAATTTAATAATCATATTTTCAGGTTGAACAAACAACAAATTTCACAGGCATGTTACTCGGGTGGGATTCGAACCCACGACCCTTGCAATTCTAGAGCAGTGTCTTACCAACTAGACTACCGAGGTTGCCCGGTGGCTAGAGGCAGTTCGAATCCTATGTTTTGGCAGCGGGTACCGCAACGATATAATAGATGTTAAATTTTTTCACAGGACTCGGGAAAGTACTGAGTATACAGTGCTAACACACATCGGCGTATGGGTAGAAACCAAAAATTAATATTCTTTATCCCCGATGCAAATTTAACATCTATTAAACAACAAATTGACTAGAGCAGGATTGGAACGAACCACCTCCAGATTAACAAGTCGGTGCTCTACCAACAGAGCAATCTAGCCTTAAAGGGAAGGTACACGTTTGGTAATTACTCAAAACAAATATTAACTTAAAAACTGACTTGGTAACGAGCATTGGAGAGCTGTTGATAGTATAAAACATTGTGAGAAACTTATCCCTCTGAAGACAGCCTCTCGCTCAACTACTACTACTAGAAGGCAACCTTTAGAGGCCTTGTAACCCAATGAATAATGCATGATCTTACCTATACATTACAATATTCATGAAGCAACTATCCCTCCCATTGGCTGGGCTCATCATGATGTCATCGCTCAACTACTACTACTAGAAGGCAACCTTTAGAGGCCTTGTAACCCAATGAATAATGCTTGATCTTACCTATACATTACAATATTCATGAAGCAACTATCCCTCCCATTGGCTGGGCTCATCATGATGTCATCGCCTTTGACGAATCGCACTTCAACGGGGAAGTGGACGTGAACATCTTTATTGGCATCCAGCCAAGTTTTCAGCTCTCGAAGCACAGAGGCCGTCTGTTGCCTGCAAGAATAAACATAGCAAAAAATATATGGAATGTTAGAAAAAGGTAGAAGGGGGGGGGGGGTTGATCCAACCGACACTACTGATATCTGTCTTAAAGAACCAAACCAGAACAGTTGATAAACTGCTTGTAGACATAAAAGAACGAAGGTTCGTAGTTCAGCTTATAATAATAATAATAATAATAATAATAACAATAATTTGGGGGGCTAATCGTCCTTACTCGCAGCTAAGAGCTGAATTGCGAAGGACGCGGCTACAACGTGTTCGAGAAGCAGGCATGCAAGGGCGCATTCAGCTGCCAGCTACATCAACCCATTATGACCACGGAGCACAGCCAAGATCGAAAGTGTTTGATTTTTTCCTGAGGGAGGAAAACCGGATAGTCTGGAAAACCCTCGTGGCACAGCAGAGAACCAACGCACAACTCAACTCACATATGGCCCCGACCGGGAATCGAACTGGGGTCACCTTGGTGAGAGGCGAGCGCTTTACGCACAAGCCAACCGTGCCATCGCTCTACAAACCAACTTCTTTTAACTGTCCCTAAACAAAAAAACTTCCAACAGCGTTCGAGTTATCTATCTGTGCTGCCACATATGTAGCACACTAAAGCTAATCAAACATTAGAACCATCTCTGCCCTCACAGGTACCCATTTACCCCTGGGTGGAGAGAAGCAATACTAGTTAAGTGTCTTGCTCAGTGACAAAAGTGTCACAACCAGGCCTCGAACCCACACTCTGCTGAACAGAAATAGCAGAGCTTGAGTTTGGTGCTCTAATAACCGCTCGGCCACGACACTTCCGCGACACTCTGCCATGTGTGTGCGTCTCATACAACCTCCAGCAGGTTTGTTTTGCACAAAAAGGACCTAAATTCCTCCATGACGTAACCCTTTCACGCTTGAGCTACCACGGTATACATGTCTAAGCATGCCCTCTGGCCAACGCCCTTCAAGCTCATGCACATGGATGCTGGTTCGCTGTTCACTCTCTTTGCTCTTATACTTCCTCTCCTGCTGACGGGCAGCTTTTTCGAGGAACAAATATCTTTTGCATTCGACTCTGTTATTTCCGCTTGCATCTCTGTGCATGCAAGCCTACAACCCAATAACAAATTACTAATAAATTCAATGCACAAGAATATTTATTGTACCTTGTGTCATTTAGTGTCTTTTGCGTTTCAAACCAATGCGAAGTGGCAAGAAACAGAAAAAAATTACAACCTAAAAGAACAAAATTAGGACACACTTGAATTCCCAACCAGCCTTACCTGGGAATTGACCACTCTGTCACGTCTTGCTTAAAGAGGCACTGGTGCTGAAAGAGTTTGTCACTATTTGCGACATCAGTCCGCTCCTTAGAGCTACACCAGCTGTAGATGAATCGGTTCACAGGTGGTATCAGTCGTGGCAAGAAGGTACTGAAAGAAAATTAAAATTGTGAGAAAGAAAACAGTAAAAATTCATTCTCTCATTCATTAATCAATATTTAATTTCAAAATACATCAAAATAAACACCTTGATTTTACAGAGACTTTTCTGAGCAGTGAGCAAGTCTCCTGACGATGACTAGAGCAAGCTAGTCGAAACGTTGAGACCAATTTCAGAACTGACTCCGCGGCAGTACAGTTAATTACGATCCTATAAGCTAAAGTAGTAGTCCAGTCTAATTTCTATACCATCCGCCCTGGTAATAGTTAAAAAGCAGGACAGTTCTTTTCAGAACTGAGAAGTCTCCCGAACCTCTGATTATCTACTCCTCGGCAGTAGAATAAAGCAAGACAGTTCCCTAAGACCAACTCTACCTGGCAAGTAGATACACACATGGTGTTACCGCAAACCAAATATACATTGAGCAAGATAATGATAATACTAATAGTGGCTTCCATATATCACTCATATCCGTCACTCAGTGACGCTCAAGGTGTTTCAACATTCAGTGCTTTCCTGTAAGGTATTGTAGTTTCAGGCCAATTCCTTTACGTAGCATCATGCAATGGTTCACAAAGAGCAGTTGCACAATGTAATTCCAATCAAACCGGGAGCTCTGGAGCAAACCCCTTCACAATAAGTGCTAACGAAAGCTCAACAATCGCTCTTAACAACCGAATGAGAGCAGTTTAATGCATGGGCGTTGTAGCTTTTAAATTATGACCGCCTATCAAAGTTTGCTGGTGACCGCCTTGTGCACTGAAGGGTTAAGGACACAAGTGTCACAAGTCAACACTCCGCAGAGCACAAGACATCAAGATACCTACCAGATCCAATAAAGCAACTCAAGCAAGTAGTAGCCAATCAGGGAGTCCTTGAACCAGTTAAAACTGGATTCAACAGGTTTGTCCGTTCTATCTCTCTGCCTCATAACAGCGCCCTCGGTGTGCGGATACCAGTAGAAGACAAAGAACTCGCTGCTGTCGATGAGGTTGTCCATTTGAGACAGACACTGCAGGGAGACAATGCACAAAAAAATAATAAGAATAATAATAATCAATGTTTATATAGCGCTTTATCACAGCTCAAAGGGTGTATCAAAGCGCTTCTGACATTGCAACCCCTGTTCACTGGGCGATATATTAAACTCCTTAAACCATCTCAGCTCACTGGGGAGTATACAGCCGGTGCTTCGAGTTACCGTGCTCCAAGCTAATCATTCACATAGACCATCTCTGCCCTGACAAATCTATCAAGTTCAAACAAGCCCATAAAATTCAACTTCTCTACTCTCTCTCACTCTTAAAGGCAGTGGACACAATTGGTAATTACTCAAAATAATTGTAAGCATAACAACTTACTTGGTAACAAGCACAATGGAGAGCTATTGGTAGTATAAAAACATTTTGAGAAACGGCTCCCGCTGAAGTAACATAGTTTTTGAGAAAGAAGTAACTTCTCACCCAAATATTTAGATTGAATTCGAGACCTCAGCCGAGGTCTCAAATTCAAGGCATCTGAAAGCACACAACTTGTGTGACAAGGGTGTTTTTTATTCCGTTGTTCTCTCGCAACTTCCGTTGTTCTCTCGCAAATTAGTTCAAATTTTCACAGGCTTATTATTTTATGCATATGTTGAGATACACTAAGTGTGGTCTTTGACATTTACCAAAGGTGTCCAGTGCCTTTTCCCGAGGTGCTGTAGTTGTTGAGAAATAATAAACAAGTCACACAAATTATTTCAGCACGTACAAAGTTATTTTGTGACATTGTTTTACTAATTTCTCAAAAAACTACAGCACCTCAGTAAGCAATATTTTAAGGGAAGCTTTCTACACTGTGTTAAATGTCCTACAAAAAGTACCCAGACCCTTTAAAAAGTCTGAATTCCGATTACAAGTCAGACATTTCGTATCCCTGAAAAACAAAAACAAAAACCTGAATTACCTCTTCCAGAGTGCTTGAAGTATCCTTCCTAAGAAGCTTGAATTGTGGCTCACATTGGAATGTTAGTGTGACGATGACGCCCAGCGCTCCGATACTACATTGAGCAGCTCGGAAGATCTCTGGATTCTCTTCAGGAGAGCAGAGGAGGACCTCACCTTGAGCTGTCAGCAACTCAAGCTCAACAACCTTAACACAGAGACATTGAGAATATAAAAAAACAATAAGAAAAAGGTACTTATGCTAGGCCTCAAAGCGCCAAATAAAAATGCATTATCATCCACCAAAAATACAATGTAATTATGTTTGTGACAAAGAAATAATACCGTATGCTTGTCCGCCATTTTAAAAATCACTCGCCAACACCTCCGAAGTATGTTCGCCTAAAGTTGCCAACGTTCTCCAACGGTGGCGGCGAACAACTCGTTCCACTTGAAATTGTTGGCAAACGTGCGCAACTGTTGGCAACGTTTGCGCGAGTGGAACGCACCCCAGCTCTTTGAAACTGGGCACAGGAAGTCACAAAAGGTCATTTGGAAATGGTTAGTGCTATCTTAACAAAAAATAACAAGGATGAACAGAATATAATTAATTGTATTTGGCACACCCAGGATTATTGTAGTGATGACATCAGCATGAGTAGGATTTGAAATTTTGCATGGTGGAAATACGATATAGAAAGGTTTGCGGTAACACCATGTAATGACTATCTCTAAAGCGTTTCGATCAGTATGCTCCGATTGTCTTCTGGAGAAAGCATCTTATTCGGTTGGGATTCGGGAGAAAGCTTTCTCAAGAAGACGATCAGAGCATACTGATCGAAACGTCAAGTTTAAACCAACGATTCTTTTCAGAACCACCCCCAACTCATTATGATTAGAGATAGTCATTACATGGTGTTACCGCAAACCTTTCTATATGACATCAGGTCAATATACTGACCTGGGTTGCTATGATGCCATGCTTGATACCAGTGCCATGGGTACCAGTGCAGATCAATCCACCAACAGAAACATCTCCAATGGCAGGAAGGCTACCAAGAAAAGACAAACATCTTTTGGGTTGAAAAAAGACATTTTTCACTAGAGCGGGACTTGAAGCTTCCACCTCTGGATTAACGATGCTCTGCAAACTGAGCTACCTATCCCTATGTTTAAATAGGTGTTAAAACTTGATGCTAAAACGTAGGACTCGACCTGCCTCTAGCTACCAGCAATCTCTGTGGTCAAGTTGGTATGACACTGCTCTAGAATTCCAAAGGTTGAGGGTTCGAATCCCAAACGAATAAGATGCCTGTGATTGTTTTCACCGAACTCAGGAAAGTACTGATTATACAGTGCTAATACACATCAGTATATAGTCTTGTTTTCCATTTATGGCTTTCTAAATTTGTTCGAACCTCTGTTGGCAAAAACTCAAGCTGTAACGAGTGACAGAAAGGTCTACACTCACTTGCTTAAGGCCATTCCATTTAACTCCAGTATTTTATTCAGATCATCCACGGTTATTCCAGCTTCAACTTTCACCTGACACTTCTCTTTGTCCAACTTTAATAAACAGGAGACAAATAAACATCAGCACAAAAGAAGTTTTATTAAGGGTTGAACAAATAAGATATTGTTGTTTTTTTCTTGGTGTTCCATGTTCTTATCGTAGGTCTTTTGTGGCCTTTGTGCCTTTTATAAATATTTACATTTTAACATATTTGTTATACATGTAATGTTTGTAGTTCAAATACAATTCGGCGTCTTGCTGTGAACTTTGAAATGTTTTTAATAAACCAATAAAAAAAGCAAAATTTACTAGCACAGGACATACCTGCAAATTGATTGACGTGAGATCAGAGTTTATGCATTGTGCATGCTATACGTCTTACATCGCACATTCAAAATGGCTCGCGTGTCTCCTTGCAGTCCCTTCGCGTTTGTGCAAGCAGCATCACCAGAGCACCCTCTAGTTCTTATATATAACTCTATGGCCTAGATCCATACCTTAATGACGTTATTGAAGCGATTCATATTGATCATGTATTCATCAGTCATTGCAATATCAGATGGGGAATGACCCTGAGCGCTCAACTTCACTTTCTTAGTTGCAGTTCGCGCCATCTCCAAGATCTGCAAATAAACAAAAACAAAATTAAAGGCATGATGCTGTATATAGAACCTTTGGTAATAATAATAATAACAGGGGCTTCTTATTTAGCGCGGATATCCGTCACTTAAACATGCAGTTTTCTCCTGCAAGGAATTATGAGACCTCACAACATAATTTACAATGTGCTGTGGCACAATATTGCACCGGATTTGGCTTACGGTCTCATGGAATCATGCGTGCGCCCAGCCGCAGTGCGGTAATCTTCAATAATGAAGCAGCACTAGTAAGGAAGAAGAAGAAGAAGATGAGGAAGAAGAATTGAGGATTGTTTCCAATACCAACCTTAATTATTTCCTGTAAGGAACTCGGCTCAAAATACAGCTCTGGGGAACAGGAAAAGGAGCCTGCCCAATTGGTGAATGTTTTTCCTTCCATTTCCACAGATGTACCTGAGTGAAACAAATTATGACGTATAATTTATTGACTTAAATGCACTTCTTAACAATTCCAAAACTGCAATCAATAGAAACATAATAAATTAACAAATTTTTCTTTAAATGTGAGTGTCCAAATGTAAAGAAACAAAAACATTGTAGGGATTCGAATCTCGGACAGTTAACTTATAGTCAATCATTCCAAAAATCCACTTATATTTATTTATTTGTGTTTAAGATTTGTTGCTCAATATTTAATAATATTACAAGATAAAAAGAAATTGCACACAGTCTCTGCATCTTCATCTTCCGTTTTATTTTAATTTTGTTTGCAGACAATAACATTATATTGAAGGCAGTGGACACTTTTGGTAAATGCTCAAAATAGTTATTAGCATAAAACCTTACTTGGTAACGAGTAATGGGGAGCTGTTGATTGATAGTATAAAACATTGTAAGAAACAGCCCCCTCTGAAGTAACGTAGTTTTCAAAAAAGAAGTAATTTTCCACGAATTTGATTTCAAGACCTCAGAATTAGATTTTGAGGTCTCGAAATCAAGCATCTGAAAGCACATAACCTTGTGTGACAAGTGTGTTTTTTATTTCTGTCATTACTTGCAACTTCGATGACCAAATGAGCTCAAATTTTCACAGGTTTGTTATTTTATGCACATATTGAGATACACCAAGTGGGAAGACTGGTCTTTGAGTTTTTGACAATTACCAATAGTAGTGTCCAGTGTCTTTAACTAATAAACCAAAGTATTTGATAGTACAAGTACTTACCCTTCTTTTCTCCTCTGTGTGATTAGCCTAAATACACATGTAGTGCTGAAGAAATGAAGCACGCACCGTACCAGGCTCTGGGTTGAGTTCGGAAAGTCGGTATTCAATCAATTACTGATCATTTACTCTATCTAGAAAATACAAAGCAAATTAAAAAAAAATTGGAGTGAAAAAGGTCTGTCCAGTGTCATGCGGACCCGATACACAAAATAACATCACAAACAAAGACTAAGTTATAATTAATAAGTAAGTATTAACTAAGATAATAAGACTAAGAGTGTCACACAACAAAGTGTCGGATTTTTTGAAGTTGAAACTTAAATCAGCAGGCATTTTATACAAATCCTATACATTACTACTCCAACGTAATTCATTTTATTTCTTATCTAATTCTTGGAATTATTATGACACATGACACGGCTTACCAAATGATAACTTTGTCCAGGTGTGATGGTTTGAAAGAAAAAAAAAGTTCTACCGTCCATGGTGGCCGCCATCTTTAAATGATTCTCCGCCTATCGTGAGAGTAGAGGGCGCCCGTCAGATCTGGTAAATTATGAATAATCATGAGGTGACGTCACTTGATGAATACGCTTACTAATAATTAGGACTGTTGGTTGCATGTAGTGATTGCATGCTTTGATTATTCATATATGCACCATAATTATAACGTCAAGCTTTTGACAGGGTACCAGTGTAGCTGACCACGTGACATGTAAACATTGCAAGAACATGCAGTGTGGGCACCAGCCGGCATCTTTTTCTTCCTTTCGAGAAAAGTTCACGGTGTAGGTAAGAACTTCTGGTTTTCCTTCAATTCTTTTTCGGTAAATTTCTCCTTTTATCGAAACAGACTTCGAGCAAAAAACATTTCAAAATGCGATCGTTGAGTTTCTCAATACCTTGGTGGAGTATTTTATTTGAAAATGTGTCTTTTTTGATGAAAAATCTGTACTTTTACTGTTGGGTTTTGCCAGAGGCGGCGATTTTAAAAGAAACCACGAGGTCCGGAGGGGGCGTGATGGGGGGGGGGGGGTACTAGGGCATGCTGGCCGACTGGGTCGTGAGTCGTACATTTTCGTCAGGCCGGTTTTTTTTTTTTCGGGGGTGGGGTGGGGCGGGGGGGGGGGTCTTAGCAACCTCAAATGGTCGGGAAAAGTGCTTCACATTCCTCTCTTAATCTTAACAACAGGTAGACCTATTGCTTAAAACTCATTTATTTAAATCCTCTTACACTTAGCTCGTTACATGTCTTGACAGTAGATTATTCATTGTAACATTTTGTATTATGTTCTACATTTCTTTTTTGTTGTATGTATTGTTTTTGTTCTGCGCCTCGGAATAGATAAATAGATGGCGCATTATAAATGCATTATTATTATTATTATTTATTATTATTATTAAAATATTATTGATTGTGCAATTCACCTCCTTTTAAAGCCATTGGACCCTTTCGGTACAGCAAAAAAAAAGTTTATAGATTTACAAATAATTTACAGGGTTTACAGAAGGTAATGGTGAAAGACTTCTCTTGAAATATTAGTCCATGAAATGCTTTACTTTTTTAGAAAACGGTAAAACAATATAAATTCTCGTTCATATAGAAAACTTCCGGACATTTGCTCACGGAAGCCCTGCACGCGTGGTTTAACACGTGAAACACATGGCCAAAAACGGCCCTCCAGTCGAACTTCCCCTTGCTAGCAAAAAGTGTTGTTATGTATCAAACCAGATTGCTCAGTATTTGAAAGTATATAACATCTGCTTTCGGTACGATATATTTTCTTAATTCATGCAACTCGAGAACATAGGGCCTTTTTTGATTAAAAACGTGCTAAAAATGCTCAAAAGCGTAAATCCCTATGGAGGTCAACTCAGTTTTCATGGAGTTCGCTCACTAAATTGAACGGCAAAGCTGTTCCATTCATCTTACACAACTGGATCGCATGTCTAAATAAACTAGAGAAAATTCTCTTTCCAGTGATATAAGAATAAGTTTGATTGGTCTAGAGGAATATAGGGCCTTTTTCGATCCAATTGTTGAGCTCCTTTCATATCTGAAGACGTGACACCGCAATGAATATGCAGTAGTTAGTATAGTCAGGCTCCATTGGTTTCCCGTACACAGGCAATGAACGCACTTGTTGTACTGGGAACTAGCCCAATACACTCATGCTTCCGTCCACGTGAAAGACAAAGCGAGTGGCTCTGTTTTTTCGTCGGTGAAATCGCGAAATTTACTGCTTGAATTTCAGATTTGTTTACAAGTAAAGAGATTTTATTAAAGTATTTATGTTCCGGTTCCTCTTTTGATCACTGCCATAAGTTAAATCTGTCTAAATATCCAGTAATAAGTGTAAGAATTGACGTCTTTGCGTTGGATCACCGCATTATTGTTTAGAGGGGTAGTTTACATAAGATGATCGAAGGAAGAATGGTGGTTTTCTCTGTTCCTTTATTGTGCCGTTTTAATAAATTTGAGTGACAAAATAAATTAAGATTAATCAGAAGCAACACTTACACAAGATTGACATGCACTTTTCATGAAGAACTGTCATGTGATGTTACATGCACGTATTAAACTATATTATTCGGTATCACAACAAGCATGACAATTTCTAAAGTTACATTTATTTATTTTTCTATTTGGAAATAATTATCAGGCTACTTGCTCTGTACATGCATGGCTGTATGCGAGAACATTCTCCGCTCCAGTTGTATTTACCCCCTTTGTCTGGAATGGTTTGATCGTGTGCACTGCTGCTGCTGTGACCGCACTGCATATTCATGAATGTGTGTGGGTGCACACACGCGGTGTGTGAGAGAGCAGGGGCTTATTTTCTGTCCGAAATGGGGTCAAAGTTTTCCATATGGCGAGAATTACAGATTTATTTTAAACACATGTCATGACACGGCGAAACGCGCGGTGGGTTTCCTGTTATTTTCTCCTGACTCCGATGACCAATTGAGCCTAAATTTTCACAGGTTTGTTGTTTTATATAATATAAGTTGTGATACACGAAGTGTGCGACTTGGACAATACTGTTTACCGAAAGTGTATAATGGCTTTAATGAGATATTCTTTAAAAAAAAAAGTGAAAAAGTGGTCATGGTAGATGGTGGTGGCAGGCAGGATACAGAAATTATTCCTTACTAAAAATAGAAGAACAAAAAATCTCCACAATTTACATTACCATGAATACACAAATACATCAGTCTGCAAGCCAAGAGGTCAGTGTAAAAATTAATATTAATTTTTTATTTTCAATTATAATTTTGTTATACCCATAAGCCATACTCCGATGGTTGTTAAAACTATATATCTTACTACCACCAGTTTCACTATTTTTTTACTGAATCAAATAATATCTCATGTGAGTAAATTAGATACTTTTTCTCTAGATTTTCTCTTATTTTTTTTCATAACATTCAAAAGAAAGTGGTTTAAGACAGAAACAAATATTTTTTAATTGTTCAAAATAATAGGCCTACTACACTAGTAGTACTACTAGTACTATTATTACCAACAGTTTACATTATTTATTTATGTCACATACCCAGGACTCCACCCAAGTATAGACCTTCAGTATCCAACCCCCTCGACACACACGCAAGAAAACTAGGTTGACGCTTCTCATTTGTATTTACAAATATAATTTTGTTCACTAAATACCGACAACTCGCGACCCCTCACAACAACAATTTTTAAGTCAACAACATAAGTCAACCGATGAAAACATGCACAAGAGTCATATGCATCTAATTCACTTTCAAACTGTTTACCCCGAACTTAGTAGCGAACGGAAATATCCGCTATGTTGTATTTCGACGTACCTGGACGATTCCATTACACCGCAGGGGTGATACAAAATGCAAGATGATTATTTACCATTTTATGTGCCTCTCATGGAGTTGAAAAAAACATTTTATTTAAATCTCCCCATGTAACTTCAACCTAAAAGAAAAAAATACAACTAGTCCTTCTCATCTAACGGTAGTGTGCTCACTCGAGGTGAGATCCATCACCGGTCCACCTTCAACTTCTCAAGAACTAGCCACTGTGCGGGGCTTCTCCCAAGGTACAAGCCCTGTACATACATACAAAATAAACACCATTCCAACTACTCGGTCTTTTTACAACAAGTCATCTCATAAGTTACTCATAATCACAAAAGAATTTTAGTTAACGGTTGTACGGCTTTTGACTGGCACCCCGAAGATATTGACAAAATAAGGCTAGATAGCTCAGTTGGTAGAGCGCCGGCACGTTAATCCTGAGGTCGTTGGTTTGAATCCCACTCTAGTCAATTCTTTATTCAACCCCAAAAATCAAAATAATTTTAAAACTGATTTCTGAAAGCCTTTGTTCCACTCGAGCCCATTAATTAAATACCGCAAGAATAGAGAAACATAATTGTAAATTCGGTTGGCTACCTCGCCCGTCTTGAACCACATACTGAGCGGAATGTTTTCAACGGAAATGGTATTTTAACTTGTTTATAATGCACCTGCCGCTGACGTCATCTCTGGGAGCTTGCTTTGTTATGCCTCCACGCTGCAACAAAGCGGCTTTACAAATTGGAGTTCCCAGAGATGACGTTTTGAGAGTGATTACGTAACAGGGCTTTTCGCAAATCTCTCAGAAAAGCGCTGAATAAGGGCATTCAAGATGATTGTTTTTTTACACAATTGAAATCTTTTTATAGACTCTATTTCCCTATTCTTTGAAAACATTTTAAGTGAATTTCAGCAAAGTTTACGACTTGAAATTTTCATTTAAGCAGGTCTTTAAGTTCATCAATATTTAATACAAAGTTTAACTTACAGGAATACTGGCGAATCCTGGCTTGCCCGAAGTTCTGCTCAATACCAATCGCTACACATAAAATATTTATCAGCAAGCGACACTCCAATCAAACTATTGTTGGTTGAACTCTCGTTACTTCTCGCTGCCAAAGGCTGGCTATGCCCTCTCTCATAAGGATCGCAATTAAATCTTTGAGGCTGGCTTCACATCCTCTCCTCAAGAAGCTCTGATGTCGAATGCCAAAATTTTTATTCTATTCCCATAGGGTCTACACACCCTCCAAAACCAGAAAAGAATCTTAAGAATTTTATTTGTATACCCCCTTAACTTTTTATCCCTGCTCGCTCAAGCCTACTCATGAATATTCATTGTTCAAAATAACCCATAGCTTAACCAATCAAAACCCATGTTGAAGTCACATTATACTTCTTTGCATAAATAGATTGCTCAAGGAATTTTGGGGCGAGGTTTGGCCACTCATCATAAAAACTTGTTATCTTACAAGAACAAATTTAAAGTACATGCACTCTGGCCATACACAAATTATGTTATGTTACTCTATTACCACAGGATCTGGAGTAATTTCGCTAATTTTATTTCACTCTGTGACAATTTACATGATTTACTCTATGGTGGGTTGTAGTACATGTGAATAATTACAGATACACCTTTTTATAGAAAAGTAGGCCCATTTCCCTGTAAATTATTCAATTCTTATAGCTCTGAAATGCAATAACAACTAAGGCCAAATAAAAAAAAATACTAGTTGATCGCCCCGCCCGCATCTTTTTGTGGGGCTGCATCCTTCTTTTTTCTTACCATTTTTTCCCCCCGATTTTTTTTGAACTTTTTTTTTTTTTTTTTTTTTCATGCATCCTTTAAAAAGGACTGGCCTAGGAGCGTTTCCTGATTCTAACGTGGTACTCTTGAAGATGTGTAACCGTCTGTTTCATAAAACAATATTAGTGAATGCACCAGCAAATCTTTTTAGTGTATTATCCGTCCCTGTTTATAAGGGTCCTCATGCAACAAATAGATAAAATAAGTTTGCGGTGGATTCAAACTGAAGAATTTGTGGCCTGTTTGATTAGAAATACTAAGTGGCCATCTTGGGAAAAAAAGTAAAAAATAATAAATAAAAAGGCCCTAATCCTCCAGACGATCAAATGTTTTTTTTTTTTTCTTTTTCTTTTTTTGGCCTAAAGCCAAAGGAAGAAGGTACATACAGCCCTCTCCTATTATTATTAAAGAGCCACCTTAATTAAAAGTTATCTTTCAATCTGTATTTTTAAAATCGTGGGGTAAGCTTGTGTTTAAAAGGCATCGTGACCATCTTTGTCGTCTTTGAAAAAGGGGGGGGGGCGTGATATAGAATCTTTCCCCCCTCTCCTGGTTCAAGTAAAACTTATTTATTATAAAACTTGAAAAGGACTTCGCGTATCAACTCCAAACTTAGTTTGTGGTTTTATCATTGGATCCCCCGGAAGCCTATTGTTTTTGGACCCCCTCAGTAAAATATTAAGCTCATTATGGTAAAACAAAAGAATTGTTGTCCCAGCAATAAATCAAGAAGGACTTGGCGTATCAACTCCAAACTTGGTTTGTGGATTGGTCATGGGATCCCCCCAGAAGCCTATTGTTTTTGGACCCCCTCAGTAAAACATTAAGCTCATTATGGTAAAACAAAAGAATTGTTGTCCGCGCAATAAATTAAAAAGGACTTGGCGTATCAACTCTAAACTTGGTTTGTGGATTGGTCATACGATCCCCCAGAAGCCTAGTGTTTTCGGACCCCCTCAGATAAACATTAAGCTCATTATGGTAAAACAAAAGAAATGTTTTATACCATCAACCTCTCCCCATTACTCGTCCAAGTAAAAAAAAAAACTGCTATACTTGCTCAAATTGTTTAGCCTTAATGTGATTAAACTTCTGAACTTACCCCTTTTGAATTTTTTTCCTCAAAAATTATTTTCTTTGCAGTGTCTGTCCGCCATCGTCATGAAGATGTCAAGAGATCACCAGTAACAAGCTCATAATGATCTGAATTTGATGTAGGCCTATAAATAAGAAGGTAAATAAATAATTGTTAACAATCATTTTTGTTGCCCTTTGGAGGATGTTTTGGTAAATAGAGCTCCTCATTAAATAGAACTAGCGTCCAGATTAAATTCCTCTAGCTAAAAAGGTTAATCACCTTGTAATGCCATGCATTTTCAGCCTTAAATAATTAATTGCACAAGTATGATAAAACTTCTGAACTTGCCCCTTGTGAATTTTGTTTAGATTTTAGACCCAAATCCGATAACTGCTGGACTTACTCCTTGTGATTTGTTAAATATTAGGCCCGAACTCGTTAAATTTGCTGGACTTGCCAGACCTTTGTTTATAGAAATAGAAGGAGCTCTTTTAATCGCTCTCCTGAGAATACTCAGGAGCTCAATTTGAGCTCCTAAAAAATCACTCTTCTTAGCTTGTCCAGGAGCTCAATTTGTTTGATAGCATACTCAGTTTATGATTTCTAAAATGGTCAGGTCGGATCGGACTCGGACCAACACAAATAAAATTTAAAGACAAAATCAAATAAAACAACCCCGATCCCACTCCCGTGTGACAAAATACCGCACGATTTTAAGGTTTTATGTTTAATGTTTCCTTTTTTCTAAAATGTTTTCACATTTGGCATAAAGCATTAGAAAAAACACATTTTCTTATGAGAAAATATGTCGTTGATCCATGGTTGATCTAGTTAGTAGTTCTAGTATTGCACGGACGACGTATACAGCAGCGTGTGTGTGTGTACGTATGTACCCTGTAGTAATGTACCAGGCTCAAGGTTCGTATAGCTAGCAATCTGTTAATTGCGCTGCTCAATCTCGAGATTGCACAACAGATGTTGATTGAGCTACGTACGCCGACGGTATGCGCTTCGCCCTCGCATTTGCGCCGCCTGGAAATGCGCTAAAACTCCCACGTGACACGTCGAGTCTTGTCTCAATGCGTTTATTGCTGGTTCTCGTAGATTTTACCAATAGAGGGTGTTTAATATCACGCTAGTGCATCGTTCCAAAGCGACCTCTAGCGTTCAATGTTTCTTTTATTTATTGTCGCACACAAAGTAACAACGACTGGTGTGAAATCTGCTTTTGTGTTATAAATAAAATACACCGTAATGATCGCGGAGGAGCGCTGTCGATCGCGCACCTGAAAACAGCCCCAGGAGCGCGGTAGGAGCGCGAGCGCGATTGGCTCCTCAAAAACGAAGGTCTGACTTGCCCCTTGTGGTTTTTTCAATTTTAGGCCCAATTTTTTCGATGGATTTTTTTTTAGTTTTTGGCAAAAATTTCATAAAACTGCTGGACTTACCCCTTGAATTTTAATTTTAGATGCAAACTTATTTTGTCCTTTAAAATGTTTTTCTTTGTAGTGTCTGTCAGCCATCGCCATGATGATGTCAAGAGATCACCAGTAACAAGCTCATAATGATCTGATTATAATGTCGGCCAATACTAAAATGGTAAATACAAAATTCTTAACATTTGTTTTTGTTGGCCTTTGGAGGATGTGTTTGCAAATGGAGTTCCACATCAAATGGAACTAGCGCCCAGATTAAATTCCTCTAGCTAAAAAGGCCAATCACCTTGTAAAAAAAAAAAAAAAAAAAAGATGTCAAGCGATCACCAGTAACGAGCTCATAATGATCTAGATATAAGATGTAGGCCTATAACTAAGAAGGTCAATGCAAAATTCTTAATAATTGTTTTTGTTGGCTTTTTAAATTGAAGGATGTGTTGTCAAACGGAGTTCCACATCAAATAGAACTAGCGCCCAGATCACTTTTCAATGCAGGACTGCATGCTTCGTTTTTGAATGGGCGGGGCAAAAAGGCCTTTTCTCCTCGGTGTAAGGGCACCCTATGAGGAAACTCTACTGGGGCATTTTTAAGGGCACCAAGGCAATGACCGGGGGGCAAGGAGGCAATTGCATTCGTTGCCTCTGTGAAGAATCAGGCTTGCAGTGCCATGCGTTTTAAGCTACAAATAATTAATTGCCCAAGTCTGATAACACTGCTCTATTTGCCCCTTGTTATGTTTTTTTTATCTGGCCTGAACTTCTGAACTTGTGATTTTTATTGGATTTAAACTACTGAAGTCAGGCCTACCCCTCATGATTTTTTTTTTATTTTAGGCCCAAATTCAATAAAACTACTGTACTTTTTGAATAAGGCCCAAACTGGCTAAACTGTAGGACTTATACCCCTTGTAATTTTTTTTTAAATTTTAGATGCAAACTTATTTTGTCCTTTAAAATGTTTTTCTTTGTAGTGTTTGTCCGCCATGAAGATGTCAAGAGATCACCAGTAACAAGCTCATAATGATCTGAATACAATGTAGGCCTATACTAAGAAGGTAATTACGTAATTCTTAACAAATTGTTTTCATTGCCCTTTAAAGGATGTGTTGTCAAAGAGAGCTCCACACCAAATAGAACTGGCACCCAGATAAAATTCATCATGCTAAAAAAAGCTAATCACCTTGCAATGCCACGCATTTTAAGTCTCAAATAATTGATGGCAAAAAAAAATGATAAAACCGCTTTACTGGCCCATTGTGACTTTTTCAAAGGCCCAATTTCGATTGAGATTTTATTGAATTTTTGGCCTAAATTCAATAAAACTGCTGATTCCTTTGATTTTAGGCCTAATTTCAATAAAACTACTGGACTTGCCCCTTGTAGTATTTTCTTTTACAATTTAAGGCCCAAGTTCAATAAAACTGCTGGACTTTGCCCCTTGTGATTTTTTTAATTTCTATGTGCACAATTATTTTGTTTTTTTCAAAATGTTTTTCTTTTTTTAGTGTTTGTCCCATCGTCATGAGGATGTCAAGAGATCACCCGTAATAACAAGCTCATAATGATCTGAATATGATGTAGGCCTATCACTAAGAAGGTATAAATACATAATTCTTAATTGTTTTTGTTGGCCTTTGAAGGATGTGTTGGCAAATGGAGCTCCACATCAAATAGAACTAGTGCCCAGATTAAATTCATCAAGCTAAAAAAGGTTATCACTTTGCAATTCCATGCATTCTAAGTCTCAAATAATTGATGGCACCGCTCTACTGGCCCCTTGTGATTTTTTCATTTTTCGATAAAACTGCTGGACTTAACCCCATGTGATATTATCAATTAAAGGTCCAAACTCAATAAAATTGCTGGACTTACCCCTTGTGTTTTTTTTAATTTAAGGCCAAATTTCGCTAAAACTAGATTAATGCCAGATTAATTAATAGCCAGATTAATGCCTGTCCCAAACTGTTTAACTCGGAACCACACAGATTTACCATAATGATAATTGAACATTTCTGTCTGGAAAAACTTATAATCAAATCATTTCTACACTTGGTTTGCACTATAATCACAAAATATCAAAATGTACATTTTCGTGCTAAACTTAGAACAAATTTCAAAAACAAAAATTTGTTCACAAAATAAATCACAACTTACGGTTAGGAGTCCCTTTAAAATCTTAAACGGTGTCTGCTGGTTATAGGTTTCTGTTGAAATACCACAATCTTCAACTTGTCGCAATGATTCAATTCATCAAAATTTGTCTGCTTGAAGGTTCTGCTGTATAACTGACCTCCCTGAGTGACAGCAGATCATGGAATGACAAACCATGCCCCAACTAAAGGCTGCCAAGAATTCCTAAGCTCACCCAACCATGACACTCACTCCACAGAACAATAGTCACCTCTCAATGCACACACATACACACTACATCAGCCCACACATAAGGACTCAACTGTAGTTCACTGACTGCATGCATCACAGAACAAAATGAATATTCATTGGGTCTCCAAACTCTTGACCAATATACAAAAACACTTGTGACACTGAGTTTGTGTCTATGGCTAGGGCTATGGCTTGTTCTCTACATCCTCATGTGAAGGATGCCCTTATCTACGGTGTTGTAGCCGTTCGTCTTATTTTAAACCAACCCTGTGCGATTTTTTCCAATTCTAGGTCCAAATTCGCTAAAACTGCCTCCTTGTGATTTTATTTTTAATTTTAAGCAATATTATAAAACGGGGGACTTGTATTTTTTTAAATTTTAGGTGCAAACTTATTTTCGGCCCAAATCCGGTAAAACTGCTGGACTTTCCCCTAAATGTTCGTTTTTAGGCTCAAATTTGATGAAGCTGTTTGACTTAGGCCTGCCCCTTTTGGTTTTATCAATTTTAAGCCCAAATTTCATAAAACTGCTGGACTTAACCCTTGTAATTTTTTGTAAATTTTAGATTCAAAATTAATTTGTCCTTTAAAATGTTTTTCTTTGTAGCGTCTGTCAGCCATCACCATGAAGATGTCAAGAGATCACCAGTAACAAGCTCATAATGATCTGAATATGATGTAGGCCTATCACTAAGAAGGTAAATGCATAATTCCTAATAATTGTTTTTGTGTCAAAACTGCTGGACTTACCTTACCCCCTTATGATTTTTTCTGATTTTAGGCCCAAACTCGATAAAACTGCTTTACTGTATTTTTGCGTTTTTATTTTCAATTTTAGGCCCAAATTTGATAAAACTTGTTGACTTAGCCCTTGTGTTTTGTTTTTTCATATTTAGGCTCAAATTCGATGAAACTGCTGGATACCCCCTTGTGATTTTTTTCGGTTTTAGGCCCAAATTGGATAGAACTGCTGTATTTCAAGTTAAGGCCCAATTTCAATAAAACTGCTGGACTTACCTACCCCCTTGTGATTTTTTTAATTTTAGGCCCAATTTCGATAAAACTGCTGGACTTACCTACCCCCTTGTGATTTTTTTAATTTTAGGCCCAATTTCAATAAAACTGCTGGACTTACCTACCCCCTTGTGATTTTTTTAATTTTAGGCCCAATTTCAATAAAACTGCTGGACTTACCTACCCCCTTGTGATTTTTTTAATTTTAGGCCCAATTTCGATAAAACTGCTGGACTTACCCCTTATGATTTTTTTGGTACCATTTTAGGCCCAATTTCAATGAAACTGCTGGACTTAACCCTTGTGATTTTTTTAATTTTAGATGCAAACTTATTTTGTCCTTTGAAATGTTTTTCTATGTAGGGTCTGTCGGCCATCGCCATGAAGATGTCAAAAGATCACCAGTAACAAGCTCATAATGATCTGAATATGATGAAGGACTATAAATAACGAGGTATAACAATTCTTAACAGATGTTTTTTGTTGCCCTTTGGAGGATGTTTTGGTAAATAGAGCTCCTCATTAAATAGAACTAGCGCCCAGATTAAACTTATCTAGCTGACAAGGCCAATCACCTTGTAATGCTTTGCACTTTAGGCCTCAAATAATTAATGCCCCAAGTATGATAAAACTTCTGAACCTATCTCTCATTTTGGGGTTTTAGGCCCAAATTCGATAAGTCTGCTGGACTTGCCCCAATTTTTTTTATTCATTTTTTTTTTCCGGCCTAAATTCTATAATACTGCTGGACTTGCCCCTTGTGTTTTGTTTTCAATTTGAGGCCCAAATTCGATAAAGTTGCTGCACTAACCCCTTAAGATTTTTCAATTGTAGGTCCTAATTCAATAAAACAAACTGTTGGACCTACCCCTTGGTGTTTTTTTCCTTCATTCTTTTCAATTTTAGGGTCAAATTCGATAAAACTGCTGGATTTATCCCTTGTGTTTTTTTTTTTCAAGAGATCTATCAGCTATATAACTAGAGACAATTGGTGCACCTAACTCACATGGTGTGTTATACCAGCCATATAACACATATTTTGAGTAATTACCAAAAGGCCTAGTGTCCAGTGCATTTAATTACCACTGCAAGAGATTTTGCACATGACAAAACATTGGCTTACAATAATTCTATTTCCTATTCTATGACCTTTCAGGGCCAGTTGTTCCAGAAACCAAGTACGGATGGAGTCTCCCCTACTGACACCTCGAAGGCTGCCGGGTATAAAGAGATCAACTGCCTTGGAAAACATCAGCGTCATCAAGACATCCTAGCAGCTCATCTGTGGATCACGAATGAACAAAATGTAAGATATTCTTTTTAGATGAGTAAAGCCCGGTTCATACTTCCTGCGAATGTGAACGCGAATGCGAAGTGAATTTTGACAACACAAATTCTCAACAAATAATTTGCAGCAGTTCAAATCTGCTCAACTCACTTGCGAAAAATCGTTGGGACGTCAAATTCGAGGAAGTATGAACCTGGCTTTACATCGGTTGATATTTTATGCTTTACATGTAGTCAGTTGCTTTTGCAGCTCACTATACAGTTGGCATCTTGTAAATAAGTAACCATTGCAAGCAAGCAAGCATACACGCGTTTTTTTTGCGCTAACTTGGTGGTGCGTGCGGATCGAAATGGTGGTGCGTGCGGATCGAAATGGTGGTGCCTGCGGATCAAAATGGTACAGCACGGACAATTGCGAATAAAACTAAAGGGACCTGGACACGTGCACGTGGCATGTGGGGTCCTACTTCCGGCTCGGGCCACTGGGTGGTTGATCTTAAAGGTGCATTCGGGCTCCTCATCTGCTAGGATGGTGCCGGTGTTATCAGAAATGGTTGACCAACGGAAGTAGTCCCTATGTTCTTTCCAACTAGGGACCGCGATAGTACAGTAGGGGACTATCCCGGATAACTCTGGGATGGCGGACCTGACCCGTTCGGGAGGACGGTGCAAAGGCCCTGACGACTCTGGAAACCGTGTGGGGCTGGTATCCTGGGACCTTCACGTGGTAGCCCTGTTTTAGACGAACCTTACCAGGATGAATAGGCCAAATTTGAAACTGAAATATATTGTTTGGATTGGTGTACTTAACTGCAAGATTGCACTACAATCATACTCTGTTCAATCCGATGAATAAAACAAGACTAATGCAAGAATAAATGTTTTTTTTTTCTTACATGTGATCCAACTGCGAGGTGGTCTGACAACCTGCATCTCCTGAAGACTGCTTGTCATCCATGAAGCAGCACCAAAGTCAACAGTGTCAGTTCAGGAACCCAGGGAGATTCAAGCTCAACAGAATGGAGGGCTGACACCTGTTGCAGTCTCGGGACTATTAACATATTGCATATTTATCAAATTTTATAAAATTACGCCTTGTAAAAAATGTATCAAACTTATCTGCCCCAAAATGCAACATGGCGTGTTTAATGAATAGCATTGCATGTTTATCAATTTTTGCTAAAGTTTTGCTAAATTTTTGCCCAAAAATTCAACAAGGCATATTTATCCAGTTTTGCTAAAATATTGCCCAAAATGCAACTAGGCTTTATTAAGCCTTGCGTATTTATCCGATTTTGCTCAAATTTTGATAAATATTTGCCCACAAATATAACAAGACTATAGCCCTACGTATTTATCCAATTTTGCTAAAATTGTGCCCCCCAAAACAATAGCCTTGCATATTTCTCAAATTTTGCTCATAAATGCCACAAGGATATAGCCTTGCGTTTTTATCAAATTTTTCCCAAAAGTGCTACAAGGCATTGCAGATTTATCAAATTTTGCTCAAAAATGCAGCAAGGCTAAGCCTTGTGCAACACAAGGCATAGCCTTGCGTAATATAAAATTTTTGCCCACAAATTCAACAAGACCTTGCATATTTATTAAATTTCGCTCAAATCTGCCCAAAAGTGCAACAAGGCCTTGTAAAATATAACATTTTGCTCAATTTTTGTCCACAAATTCAACAGGACTATAGCCTTGCGTATTTATGAAATTGTGCCCAAAAGTGCAATGAAACTATAAAGCCTTGCGTATTTATCAAAATTGTGCTCAATTTTTGCCCAAAAATGCAACAAGACCTTGCGTATTTATCAAATTTTGCCCAAAAGTGCAATGAAACTATATAGCCTTGCGTATTTATCTAAATTGTGCGAAATTTTTCCCAAAAGTGCAACAAGACTGTAGCCTTGCGTATTTATCAAATTTTGCTCAAATTTTTCCCAAAAGTGCAACAAGACTATAGCCATGCGTATTTATCAAACTTTACTCAAATTTTGCCCAAAAATGCAACAAGAGTAGACTATAGCGCTATAGCCTTGCGTATTTATCAAACTTTGCTCAAAAGTGCAATGAAACTATATAGCCTTGCGTATTTATCTAAATTGTGCGCAATTTTTCCCAAAAGTGCAACAAGACTATAGCCTGCGTATTTATCAAATTTTGCTCAAATTTTTCCCAAAAGTGCAACAAGACTATAGCCATGCGTATTTATCAAACTTTGCTAAAATTTTGCCCAAAAATGCAACAAGAGTAGACTATAGCGCTATAGCCTTGCGTATTTATCAAACTTTGCTCAAATTTTTCCCAAAAGTGCTATAAGGCTTTGGTCTTGCATGTTTATCAAATTTTGTCCACAAGTGAAATAAGGCTATAGTCTTGCGTATTTATCAAATTTTTCTCACATTTTGCCCAAAAGTGCAATAAGGTAATATATAGTCTTGCGTATTTATCCAGTTTTGCTCAAACTTTGCCCACAAGTGAAATAAGGCTATAGTCTTGTGTATCAACCTTTGATCAAATTTTGCCCAAAAGCGCTATGCGTATTTATCAAATTTTGCCCACAATTGAAATAAGGCTATAGTCTTGCATATTTATCAAATTTTGCTCAAACTTTGCCCAAAAGTGCAATAAGTTCATAGCCTTGCGTATTTATCACATTTCGCCCCAAAATGCAACAAGACTATATACATGTATAGCCTTGCCTATTTATCAAATTTTGCTCAAATTATGCCCAAAAGTGCAACAAGGCCTTGCGTAATATACAATTTTGCTCAATGTTTGCCCAAGAGTGTAACAAGGTGTATGATAAAACTTTGCTCAATTTTTGCCCAAAAATTCAACAAGACTATAGCCCTGCGTATTTATCAAATTTTACTCAAACTTTGCCCAAAAGAGCGACAAGACTATAGCCCTGCAAATAATTATCTAATTTTGCTCAAGTTTTGCCCAAAAGTGCATTGAGGCTGTATATAGGCTTGCGTATTTATCAAATTTTTCCCACAATTCATAGCCATGTGTATTTATCAAATTTTGCTCAAACGTTGCCCAAAAGTCCAATAAGGCTATAGTCTTGCGTATTTATCAAATTTTGCTCAAACGTTGCCCAAAAGTCCAATAAGGTTATAGCCTTGCGTATTTATCAAATTTTGCTCGAACTTTGCCCAAAAGTCCAATTAGGTTATAGCCTTGCGTATTTAAAAAATTTTACTTGAGTTATGCCCACAAGTGCAATAAGGCTATAGTCTTGCGTATTTATCAAATTTTGCTCAAACGTTGCCCAAAAGTCCAATAAGGTTATAGCCTTGCGTATTTATCAAATTTTGCTCGAACTTTGCCCAAAAGTCCAATTAGGTTATAGCCTTGCGTATTTATAAAATTTTACTTGAGTTATGCCCACAAGTGCAATAAGGCTATAGTCTTGCGTATTTATCAAATTTTACTCAAGTTTTGCCCACAAGTACAATGAGGCGTCTTGCGTATTTATCAAATTTGGATCAAACTTTGCGCAAAGGTAGCCTTGCGTATAACTATCAAATTTTGCCAAAAAGTCAACAAGACTATAGCCTTCTGTACGTACTTATCACATTTTGCCTAAAATGTTGCCTTGTGTCTTTATCAAATTGTGAGTGATATTCTATATGTACAAGAATAAAGATCGACGCTATTTACCGGCAAGTCAACTATTAAGTTGATTTGTCTGAACTCGGAACTGTTGTCTTATTATTTGTCTCATTCTATACTTGGCCGCCATGTTTTCCCACAATGCAATAAATTGGGTGTGTATTAATTTAATGGGAGTTTCCTTGCGCAAAATGACTTGCTAAAAGCGACTTATATACACACCCAATTGTATTGTGGGCAAAAATGACAGCCTGAGGGTCCCACCGGGATAAGGTGGGCCCTCAATATTTAAGTTGGGGGGGGGGTAGGGTTAAGGCAAATAAAACGCAAGTAACAAGGAGAGTCATGTCCAATTTTTTATTGAAAAATTTCGGCCAAAAAAAAAAGCAGAGTTGCGCAAACACCTGTGCCTGTCGGGTGGACCCCCTCGGCCACCTGGAACTTGTGATGATCCAAAGGCCCAAGTGCAATGGTTGATATGTTTTCTGTTCAGTGAAGTTCAATTAGATGTACTCCTAGTGTCTACTTCAAAGTTGTAATGTCTCACAAACAGACGAGCTAGACGCAATTCTGCGCTTTGTTTTTAGACGCAAGTGTTGAGCAGAAGGTAGTTGTTGCTTGCTTAAATGAACTGATGCCCTCAAGGGCCAAAGATTTCACCGATTGTTGTCTTGCAACCAAGCCGCACTGGTGGTGCCAAGAGTTGTCGACGCTTGTTCCAATGGGATCCTAACTCAACAGATAATGACGACTTCTATCCAGATGATGATGTGCTGGTTGGAGAAACAAGTTCTACTGGTCACTAATTTCCCCCTTGCTTTCCACGGGGCTGCAATTTGGACGTTCAGGTGTAGTCAACAGACAAAATGGCTACAAGTGAACTTGTTTTGGGCCAACTTTGATTAAAAACAAAGTTGACGATGTGTAAAACACATTGCATGTACCAAAAGCTTTGAGAAAAATGCTTGACGTATTGACGCAAACGTCGCAAATCTTTGAACAGTTTTAGTCCGCTAAATAGTGACGTTTTCTCACTGTGTGCCAATAAATGATAACAAAGATGACATTGGATTTATATAACGACTACCATCCTAAAAGAGACCGACTTTGACCATAACGACAAAACATTTCAACACAGCTAAGATTTATCCAGAACTAAGTGTTTGATTTACTTTCTAGACTACTACACAACACCGCAATAATTTGTAGATTGTTCTCTAAAATTCAACTAAATTGTTGACCCTTTGAGTTATTCGTAATTAATAAGAGAAGTAAATAAAGAGACGTATGTCTACAAGAGAATATTATTTAATTCAATTTAGAATACAGCTGTCTCCTAAATTGACGTTTAAAAAGGAATACTTTCGCTTGATTTGCGTCAGCCATTTTTGGTCTTGGAACAAGAAAAACACCTAAATAATATGTGACTTTTAATTCCCCCTCAAGTTATTATCTAATAAAATGAGGGACTAAAGATATTTGTAATTTACGGCACAACTGTTTCTTAAATTGAAAACTTGGTAGGAATACTTTCGCTTGGTTTGCGTCAGCCATTTTTGGCAAGAGAAGAACCTAAATAATTTGTGACGTTTAATTCCCCCTCAAATTATTATCTAATAAAATGAGGAACTAAAGACAACTTAGGGCACAACTGTTTCCTAAATTGAAAATTGGTAGGACTACTTTCGCTTGTTTTGCATTGAACATTTTTAGCTTAGCAAGAGAAAGAATGAAAACAAACACAATTTGTGCATGAGTAATTCTCCCTCAAATTATTATCTAACAAAATGAGGGACTACAATGCTTTGCAATTTAGGGCACAACTGTTTCCTAAATTGCAGTATTATTAGGAGCACTTTGACTTTGGTTACAATCGAACATTGTTGGCCTTGTAGTAGGAAAAAGTAAAGCTTTTCACTGAAATATTATTGACCTGACAGTACGACAAAACATGGTATAACTTATTTCCCCTCAAATTATTATCTAACAAAATGAGGGACTAAAGATCTTAGCAATTTAGGGCACACCTGTTTCCTAAATTGTAGTTTCTTTAAAGGAATACTTGCGCTTGGTTTGTTCGATAACAATGATGGCCTTGTTCTTAGGGAAACAACGACAAGCATGCTGTTTTGCATTTGTTTCCCCCTAAAATTATTTCCTAATAAATTAGAGACTGAATTTCTTTGCAATTTAGGGCACAACTGTTTCCTAATTAGAAGTTTCTTTAAAGGAATACTTGCGCTTGGTTTGTTCGATAACAATGATGGCCTTGTTCTTAGGGAAACAACGACAAGCATGCTGTTTTGCATTTGTTTCCCCCTAAAATTATTTCCTAACAAAATTAGAGACTGAATTTCTTTGCAATTTAGGGCACAACTGTTTCCTAAATTGAAGGTTTTGAATGAAACGTTTCACTTGGTTTGCACTGAAATAGCCTCAAAGCACGACAAAACTTGATTTCCCCCTCAAATTATTATCAAACAAAATGAGGGACAGAATGTTTTCACTTTTTGTCAAGATTGACTCAAAATTTTACTCATTGTGACAGAAAGTTATTATGACTAGCAAGTTCAACCCCTGTTTTGGGCAACACAAAGGTTCGCTTATTTTTATGTAAATAGCATCGCTGGAAAAAAAATAAACCTATTGTTTGATGTCTTTGTGCTGTAAATTTTCCTACAAAACTTGAGACAAATTTATCCATTTGAAACCTTGAAATGACCTGTGACCTTCCATGCAATGATTTAAATTTTGACTGATTGACCTTTGACCTAAAATGGAGATTGAGTTGAACAAGTTAACAACCCTAAGCTAGAGCGGATTGAATGCTAAAAAAATTTGCTACAGTTGCTCAAACTTGGACTCGAAGAACATGCAGTTTAGTTTTACCTAGTCTGATTTTAAAAACCCTATCCTCAGATGTAAGACTTTAAATGTCTTAGGCATTGAGTTCTGTTTTAACCTGATTTTCAAATCCTAATGTAAGATTTTAGTGTGATGTCCGAAGTTCGTAAAAATATTTATAACAAACTTTCTATTTGAGGGTGTTTAGCTCTAGCTAATATCCTTAAACAAGATTTAGTTGTGAATAACCTAAGCTTTAAAAATTTGAGCTTTTATAAAAAAAATTAAGTTTGGATTTTTTGCCAAATTTATTTTTAGTTCAATCTAGTCTGCGTTCAATGAAGATTTGAATGTTAACTTGCAAGTGTTAAGATCTACCTATACTTTGATTTAAAAATTTATATTCTAGAATAAGATTTAAATGTGAATGTACTTGGCTTTTAGAGAAGTATGAACTTTTATCAATAACTTTTTGTTTAGATGTTTTGAAAACTAATAAAGTTCTACCCTAGTCTGATAAAAAAAAAAACACGTACTCTCAAAATTTTCTAAATGTTGACCTGGCAAGAGTTCAGATCCACATTTAGTTTGTTTTTAAAATTTGTATCCTAGATTAAGATTTAGTTCGGAATGTCCCAAGCTTTTTGAGAAGTATAAGGTTTTACGATTAACTTTTTGAGTAGGATTTGAAACTTTGCATGGTGGAAATACTATATGGAAAAGTTTGCGGTAACACCATGTAATGACTATGAGTTGGGGTGGTTCTGAAAAGAACCGTTGATTAAGTTTTGTTTAGAAGTGCATTGAAAATGAATTTAGATCTACCTAGTATGATTTTAAAATCTATGGTCTCAGAAAATATTTAACTGTTAAGTTTTCGCTTGGAATGTTGCAAAGTTTTAGAGAACTTTCATGATAAACTTTCTGTTTGGCAATGCTTTGAAAACTAAATATATTTATCTCCTGCAGTTATTTGCCCTTGACCATGACCAGACCCTAAGAACCTTGACATAGACCTGACCTTTGACCTCTTCTAAAACCAACCAATTCAAAACAACTACAAATTATAGGAATCCAATGTCATCTTTGGTATCAAAAGGCAATAAAATTGGTGTTCTTACTAGATATTTTGGATGTGAAGTGGCATGACCAAGCAGAATATGTTTCTCCAGCCCTCATTTCATCAACTGGATAGAAGTCCTCAGCATCCACCCAGTCCAGATTCCATTGGCTCAAAGGAAGACATCTTTTGGCACCTTTGTTGATCAAGAAAGATCCCCAGTGCAAACCTGTTTACTCAAAAACAAAAGAATGACGTGACCAACAAAAGGCTAAATAATAAGGGGCCCTCATCCCGACGTCTTGAGAGATCGACCAGAACGTTTTAGGGACCAACCACTACCTTCCAGCTCAGGCCCTAGTACAAACGCATGCTTCCAAAAATGCTCGCTCTAGCTCGTCAAATTTTGTAAGGCATTACACCAGTGAAGGAGAACACTAGTCGTGCATCCAAAAGAATTTCACTGAACAGAAAACATATCTTCCATTGCACCCGGGCCCACAGGACCAACACTTGTTCCAGGCAGCCGAGGGGGTCCACCGACAGGCACAGGTGTTTGCACAACTCTGCCAGTTTTTCAGAGGGTTTGGATGAGGCCCTAACATACATAAATTCAGCAAAATGAGCTGCTCATACACAACAAGTCCATAATTTAAATCTTGAAAATTTCATTAAAAAAACCCGACCCTGAACCAAAAACTTTAGAATAACCAAAAAAAAAAACAACATTTGTTTTCCCTGAAGATCTGAAAGATATTGCCAATATCTTTCAGAACAAAAATACTAACAAACAAACAAAAAATTCATGATTTTTGAAATTTTTTGGATAGAAACTTCCACATCTCTGCAAGATACTAAGATTTCCATAGTTTTGTTTTTATGTTTGGTAAACGAAACAAAGTTAATGGCTCCGCTTGCAAGAAAAGTCATTCCTTTTTTGGAAAATTTATACTTAGATTTCCATAGTTTTGGTTTGATGTTTGGTCAGTGAAACAAAGTAAATGGCTTTGCTTGCAAGAAAAGTCATTTCTTTTTGAAAGCTTCACTTCTTCAAATGGACTAATTTTTCGGTAGGAGCAACTCGTACATTTAACTGAAATAATACAAAGACATATGATTCAGAATTGATTGTTTAAAAAAAATATTATCAGAAATAGTTTGTGATTTTCAAACCGAGATACAAAAAATCTGCAAAGTTTTGTTTAAATGTCTTTGAACAGTTTCAATCAGAGTGCTCCCTGACTGGTAAAACTGTTTCCCAAGAAGACAATCAGAGTGCCCTGATTATCCGAAAGGGAAGGTAGCGATTTTATATTCGTCCAAAAGTTCTGCCAAAACCATTGTTTAAATTTTCGTTGAACAGTTTCAATCAGAGTGCTCTCTGACTGGTAAAACTGTTTCCCAAGAAGACAATCAGAGTGCCCTGATTATCCGCAAAGGAACAAAGCGATTTTATAATTATCCAAAAGTTTTGCCAAAATATTGTTTAAAATGTCTTGAACAGTTTCAGTCAGAGTGCTCTCTGACTGGTAAAACTGTTTCCCAAGAAGACAATCAGAGTGCCCTGATTATCCGCAAGGGAAGTTTTTCTTTGATTTTCAAAGGTTTTGCTTTGTGAGTTTGGCATGTACGAATCTGAATCATATATCTTTGAGTGTGAAAAGGATGGATCTTAAGTTGAAAATTAAGTAATTTAGCACACAGGGGGAAGTGTGGGTAAATCTAAGCATAAATAAGAGTATGTATAAGTGGATACCTATACAAGGGAAAATGTCAGTTACTCACTACACACAAAGGAAGTGAGAGCAACTCAGAGTAACACAAGGGAAAATGTTAGTTACTCACTACACACAAAGGAAGTGAGAGCAACTCAGAGTAACACAAGGGAAAGTGTCAGTTACTCACTTCACAAAGGAAGTGTGAGCAACTCAGAGTAACACAAGGGAAGATGTCAGTTACTCACAACACAATGGTAGTGTGAGCAACTCAGAGTTACACAAGGGAAAGTGTCAGTTACTCACTACACAAAGGAAGTGTGAGCAACTCAGTAACACAAGGGAAAGTGTTAGTTACTCACTACACAAAGGAAGTGTGAGCAACTCAGAGTAACACAAGGGAAAGTGTCAGTTACTCACTACACAAAGGAAGTGTGAGCAACTCAGAGTAACACAAGGGAAAGTGTCAGTTACTCACTACACAAAGGAAGTGTGAGCAACTCAGTAACACAAGGGAAAGTGTCAGTTACTCACTACACAAAGGAAGTGTGAGCAACTCAGTAACACAAGGGAAAGTGTTAGTTACTCACTACACAAAGGAAGTGAGAGCAACTCAGTAACACAAGGGAAAGTGTCAGTTACTCACTACACAAAGGAAGTGTGAGCAACTCAGTAACACAAGGGAAAGTGTTAGTTACTCACTACACAAAGGAAGTGTGAGTAACTCAGTAACACAAGGGAAAGTGTTAGTTACTCACTACACAAAGGAAGTGTGAGCAACTCAGAGTAACACAAGGGAAAGTGTCAGTTACTCACTACACAAAGGAAGTGTGAGTAACTCAATAACACAAGGGAAAGTGTTAGTTACTCACTACACAAAGGAAGTGTGAGCAACTCAGTAACACAAGGGAAAGCGTTAGTTACTCACTACACAAAGGTAGTGTGCGCAACTCAAAATAACACACGGGAGAGTGTCAGTCACTTTCCACACAAAGTGTGAGCAACTCAGAGTAACACAAGGGAAAGTGTCTGTCACTTACTCAACACACAAAGGAAGTGTGGCACACCCTGAAACGTTGACTAATCTACAAAAATATTCAACAAATAAACTAACAGGAAACACTAAGTCAAATTTGGTTTGACTCCTACGAGTTTAGACACTAAAGTGTCTCTTTTAACAGCCATGCAACTCTGTATTTTGATAAAAGACATGACATTTCCAGAGATCCAGGCACAGCAAGATTTTGTACTGTGTTTTTAAGTTTTTCAGTGGTTAAAAAAAACCAAAACCATAAAAATCAGATATTGCATGCCTGCTTGCTGATGTATGAGATGGGCAAAACCCCGCCTATCTAATACCCTCTTGGGGAAAAATTCCCATCCGGCTCCACTATATGGCAACCAAGTTTGTCAACTCCACACATCAGCACATCTAAATTGAATGAGCTAATTCCTAATTAAGCCTTTGACAACGTTTCAAGTTGAGAGTTTGATGGTTCACCACACAAGGGAAGTATGGATCATCACATAGAGAAGTGTGAGCGATTCACCACACAACAGAAAGTGTGAGCGATTCACCACACAACAGAAAGTGTAAGCGATTCACCACACAACAAAAAGTGTGAGCAATTCACCACACAACAAAAAGTGTGAGCAATTCACTACACAACGGAAAGTGTAAGTGACTCACCACACAACAAAAAGTGTCAGCGATTCATCACACAACAAAAAGTGTTAGCAATTGACCACACAACAAAAAGTTTGAGCAATTGACCACAACAAAAAGTGTGAGCGATTCACCACACAACAAAATGTGTGAGCGATTCACCACACAACAAAAAGTGTGAGCGATTCACCACACATCGGAAAGTGTCAGCGTTTCACCACGCAACAAAAAGTGTGAACGATTCACCACACATCAAACAGTGTGAGCGATTCACCACACAACTAATTGTGCCAGCGATTCACCACACAACAAAAAGTGTAAGCGTTCACCACACAACAAAAAGTGTCAGCGATTCACCACACAACAAATAGTGTGAGCGATGTACCACAAAATTAATTCTAACTATATCCCTATAATATACAAATAACTACAAAGTATACTACAAGGTGGTGCATCTCTACCAGTGATGGACGCTGACTCCGTGTGAGATCCGACACTCTCTGTCTGGATTTTGATCTGTAGAAGACGACAAAAAGAACAAGAAAAGATACATCATTTTGATGATATAGCAATCGCCACACAAAATTGGGCCTAAAAGTGAAACAAATCACAAGGGGCAAGTCCATAAGTATTATCATATTTGGGCCTAAACATGAAAAAAAATCACAAGAGTTTCGTTAAAAAATCGCATTTAAGCAAACTTGGGCCTAAAATTAAAAAAAATCACAAGGGTCGTCAGTCAAGCAGTTTTATCAAATTTGGGCCCGAAATTGAAAAAATCACAAGGGGTATTCCAGTAATATTTTTTCCGAAAATTAAAAAAAAATTGCAAATGATTAAGTCCCGCAGCTTTATCAAATTTAGGCCTAATATTGAAAAAATCGGAAAGGGGTAAGTCCAGCAGTTTTATCAAATTTTTACCTGAAATTTCAAAACAATGGCAAGAGGTACAAGTCATTGCAGATAATTAAAGTTCATTAAAATTTGTCCTATAAATGGCAAGCTTTACTATCACTGCCAAAAAAAATGTATAATTATGTAGGCTTACCTGCAACAAGGATGCTTGACTGGTGATGATCGGTTCGACACTCATTGTCTGGAATTTGAAGGCGGTGACACTCTACCAGTGATGGACGCTGACTCCGTGTGAGATCCGACACTCTCTGTCTGGATTTTGATCTGTAGAAGACGACAAAAAAAGATAGAGAAAAGGTTTATCATCACTGATTATATGTGATCCTCTCTGTCGAAATGAAGAATATCGAGTAAATTTCATTTTTGAGTTTATCATCCTCATCCCAACAAGCAAATCTCAACATTTTAAATAAAATTAAAATCAAGATAATACGACCTTCCTGTCTGAAATAATGTGGAATTTTTAATGACCTTGACGCTTGATTTTACAACCCATTTTGGAAAACATAAATGCCAGAAAAAAAATAAAACGCTCATCAAAATAATATTTGCTTACAAAATGAAAACATCCATTTTTAACCCCCTGAAGTCAGACAAACAAAATTACCATAATGTACAAACAACCCAACAAGAAGTTTAGTTATACTGTGTTGACAATTTCAACAATAAATTTGACAATCTTTACCTGAAATTTTAGAGCAATTTGCGTTGATATTTCCAACTTGAAATGCGAGTTTCGTTCCCTCAAAACATAGAGTAAGGACAGCTGTAGGTAGGCCTGAACATAGAGTAAGGACAGCTGTAGGTAGGCCTGGGCGAATTATTCGAATATCCGGTTAATGGCCAATAGGTTTTCCTATCCGTAACCGCGAAAGGCCTTTTTTTTCTTAACCGGATATCCGCAATGGGCGCGAATACCTATTTATAAACTGGATAATTCTGTAAATTACAACCAAGTAACCGGATATTCTTTTAATATCCGAATATCCGCGGACGTCGGGCGACAACTGATAGGAATGTTTTGTCTGAATCCTTATGAAACTTCTATTAAGACAGCATAAATTTAATCCGGTTAATTTTGGTTAGTTGGCCAGCAGTATCCGCATACCAAAATTTCACTTTTCGCCCAGCACTAGACAGCTGTCACTGCTGTCACTCAGCGATAGCATCAACCCCCATGGGTATACTCGGCTTGAAGACCAGGGAACATTCGCAATTTTCCGTGCATGTTCCTCATGATTTTAGCAGTATTTCTTACCCAACACAAAGTTTAACTGAAAGATTATTCCTTTAGCTTTCAGAATTATTTGGGTTTGGGACAATTCAACTTTGAAAAACCACGAAGCAATGATGAAAATTATACACAGTTTTTCCAACTTTCCATAATCATTGCACAGTTACAAAACATACATGTATCTTACGCGTGCCTGGTACCCGTGCTCTGTGTACGGCGTCGTATGGTGCATGTTGTTCACCTTTTTGTGAACATTGACAATGTCATCAATATGATTCATACTTTATTATTATCAGTATCAACTTAATGTCGTACCTGTACACAGAAAGTTGACAGAGTTGTCAAAGCAGCTTGCTTGACGGTCTCCAGAGCTTCAACAACGACAGCTTGGAGACATTTCCTCTGCTCAGTTTGACGAACAGAGACTTGGCTCACTTGATCTGTAGATGAAAAAAAAGGGAACGAGATTGAAACTAAATGCCTATGTGCACTGGGTTCTTTTACGTGCGTTACACAACACACAGAACCAACGACTTTACATCCCATCTGAAGGATGAAGCAATGTGTAAGTGTCTTGCTTAAGGACACAAGTACATGGCTGGGGATTCGAACCCACACTCTGCTGATCAGAAACAACAGAGTTTGAAATTCGGTGCTCTTTACCGCTCGGCCACGACACTTTCCCAAAAGAGGGATTGTTCAGAATACTTGGTACTGATTTTCACATAAGTTGCAGGCCTTGAAATAACCCCTAGCCTCCACAGCAATTGCGTTGGTGCCCTGTGCTTTTGCTGTGGTGCCCTCTGCAGGGTTCCAATACAATTTCACATTTGCCTCGTGGCCCTTCAAGAGTGCAGTTTAGGCTAAAGCTGCCGTACTAAAAGACATTACTCATGCAGGCCTGATGCCTCCATGCCCTGGCGGGGTCATTGCCTTGGTGCCCTTGAAATGATGACAGTAGAAATTTACAATTTCCTCATAGGGTGCCCTTCACCAAAAAGAAAATGCCTTGGTGCCCTTGCCCTTTAAAAAACGAAGCATACAGGCCTGCTCACGGTTCAATTGCAATCAACTTTTGTGTACCTTTAGATGTGAGCTAGATTGCTGGCCACTCTGCATTGCTTCAATATTGATTGATTGACACATCTCTGCAGAGTGCGATGGACAGCCAGCCATCATGATTGAAGATCAGACGCTCTGTCTGTGTTAGTTGATCGGTAAGTTGATGACAAAACATGTTAGAATGAGTACAAGTTTAAATATTAGTGAGTAGGGTGTTGTGGCCGAGCGGATAAGAGCACCGAACTCAAGCTCTGGTGCTTCTGTTCAGCAGAGTGTGGGTTCGAATCATGGTCGTGACACTTGTGTCACTGCTTCTCCCCACCCAGGGGTCAATGGGTACCTGTGAGGGCAGAGTTGGTTCTTTTGATTGATTTAGCCGATAGCACATTTTAATGTTGCACAGGCTGTATACTCCACAGGGAGCCGAGCTGGTTTAAGGAATGAATTAAGGCCCAGTGACCAGTGCTAATAATGTTGAAAATGCTCTGAAACGCCCTCAAATATTCATGTTCGCCACAGTGTGACAGCATCATTAAGCTGCCATACTAAAAACATTACTCATGGTTCAATTTGAATCTTTGTTTGTTCGTACCTTTGGATGTGAACTCTCATAGATTGCTGGCCACTCTGCGATGCATTAACATTGATTGAATGACACATCTCTGCTGAGTACGATAGACAGCCAGCCATGATGATTGACGATCTGACACTCTGTCTGGGTTAGTTAATCTGTAAATTCAGAACGAGTACAAATTTTAACATTTAGTGAGTAAACTATGCATGGAGTCATCTAGAATTGTCCAATACCGGCTGGTTTAAGACAGTAGGCCATGCTAAGCTTGGGCGATATCACGATATTATCGAATATTGCGATATTAATTTGGAAACGATTTCGATATTGGATGGATTTGGTTTAATTGAAATATCGATATATTGCGATATCGATTAAATATCGTGATGTTTTTGCTATTTATTTTTTTTAATTTTTATTTATTATCCCAACCGGAAAAAAGTAGCGACCAAGATCAACCCAAGGGGGCTTTTTCACGCTGAACACAATGACGCTATTCACACCACGCCAAACTGGATCGCTTTTAACGAAGAGCTTGCCAAATAATTATTGTCTCAGCATTGTCAGATTTTTTTACCATTACGAGCGGACAATAACTTCTGATCATAGTGTAGTGATCTACCCTAAACCAACCGCAAAGCGCGAGCTAATTACAAAGCGCGAGCAAATTACTTAGTGCGAGCGTGTGCGCGGTTGGTTTAGAATTAAGAATATTGTGATTTAGAAGATAATTAATAACAAGGATTGGAATAAAGAAAAGGAACCTAAGAAGAAGAGGTAGTTTTGAGCTAGACTGGAGAACAGGAGAGTTTGAGCAGAGAACTCTTAATAAAATCGTTTATCGTGACATCAACTTACTTTCGAGTTCAACTTGTGTCATTTGTTTGTTCTGTGGTGAACTTTAATTATTCAACGTCAACTTCAAGCCCTCCCGAATGAATAACTTACTACTTACTAACTCACATTTTTACCGTCCTTAATTGAGATGATAAAATTTGAAATTTTACATACATATATTCCTTAGCTAGAACTATTGGAATGTTGAGATAAAACTTGTTTCTTTTGATCCTTTGATGACAATATTTTATGAAACAAAAATTGAAATTGACAAAAACACGAAATAGCATTGATCACTACCGCCCTCTCGTGGCTGACGTCCTACACCAGCAGGGGATGCGTCTCAAAATGGCTAATATAATAATACATGTATTATTTTTTGGAAAATCTTTAAGACATTTTGAGGGCCCAATTTCACAGACCTGCTTGTCAAATGTTCAGTAATTGTTCTATACACGCTCAATTCCAAATATTGATAACAATTGGAAACTACAATGTCAATTAAACAAGAGTAAAATGTGATAAAACCGAGCAAGAAACTTACGTTTTACAGTTTTCCCAATCGCACGCGGTCTAAATGAACCCTACGGCTGTTGTATGCGCAGTGTTTAAAGCATATACATTGTAGACTACATTATATCAAGGAACACGTGTTAAAACTGTCGTCGTGTTCTGCCTGATTGTACCGCGGTACCACAAGTGACCGACGACTGTTTTATGACGTGATTCAAAAATTCTTCATAAAAACAAAATGGCAGCCTCGGCAAAGTTGGAAGACAAGGCAATTTGGGAAGATGGAGAGGTAAATAAATGTCTTATTTTACTGTTTGCGACAAATTTCAGTAATAGATTTCTTCTATTAATGAATGAACATCACTTTGTGTAAACGGTGAATTCATCTCATACGATCAAATTTAAACTAAAAGGAAGAAAACAATCGTCCAACATCTGCAAATTTACTGAGTCATGCCGTGTGTAATCATAGGCAATGGTTGAATGTGTGTAGTTTCCGATGCACAGTTTATAAACAAACGAAACAAAGAATAATGAAACTTTGAAATTCGGAAGTTGAATACTATCCTTCGAATGTCCTTTTTTACTTTCAGACAGGAAATATTATAATTTAGATGGACATAAGTGTCCTTATTGTTTAAACTTTATGTTTGACTTTTTGACATTTTTGATGATTAATAATTAAATAAATTGAGTTGGTTTTGGGGAATTTTAAAATTTCTGTTTCGTAATTTGTTTTGAAAAGTACAATGATAACTACTTTTTTTTTGACTTTTCGGAATGCTTAGTGTTCATTTTCAGTTCATCAGTTCTTGGTGTATATTTACAAATAATTTATAACTTCACTGACAAAAGAATGAAAATAAATGTGCCATTTTTGTTTTTAAATTTAAAGTGACACGACAGATATTGTATATTTCAAACTTTTGTTGCCACTAAACGGCGCTAGCTGCTACTTTAAATAATCAAAAAGTTCATATTTTGTGTCGTTGTTTCACTCTGCAGGATTCAGTTGGTGAGGAAGTATTACGGATGTCAAACGATGAAATCGTTGGACGAACTAGACTGTTGGACAATGAAATCAAGGTTGGTGATTATAGGCCATTTTCATTTTGCAAATTTACCATTTTGGAATTTTTACAAATTGTAACAAATTTCCTATTTTGTTTATTTAAATTTCCGTTGCAGATAATGAAGAGCGAAATCATGCGGATCAATCATGAACTGCAAGCTCAAAAAGAAAAAATCAAGGAGAATCAAGAGAAAATCAAAGTGAACAAAACTCTCCCGTACTTGGTGTCAAACGTGATCGAGGTAAAGTATTAGAACCTTTGGCCGTGTCCGAAACTGTGACTTCGGCTACAGCTACTGCTAGATCCGGGCGTCTGTCACTTGTCAGTGTTGAAGAATAGGCAGATGTGCACGATCTAGCCGTAGCTGTAGCCGAAGTATATAGTTCGCAAAGCATCCTAATGGAAACACCACTCCAACTTTTTGTAGAGAAGACAGTGAAGAAATTTCAGTTCAAGATGTTGGAGGCAAACCCCTACAGGAATAACTCTTTCATAAGAAAGTAATCTAGATAATACTGAAGGCACACATTTAATATTCTAGAAAATGGGTAGAAATGGGTACCTGCGATGGTAGAGGTTGATATTGTGTTTGAAAAAGTCTTTTGAGTGCCACGGAATCCCTGGGCTGTATACTCCCAGGGAACTGAGAAAGATTACATGATTGTTATTGGCCCAATGACCAGGGCACTAGTAAAACGCATTGATACTTTATTGTAAAATGCGCCGTATAAAAACTAGTTTTTATTATAATTAATGCTTTTTATTTTTATTTTATATCGTTTTGCTGTCTTCCTCAGCTATTGGATGTAGAGCCAGAGGATACAGGAGAGGCTGAGGGCGCTAACGTTGATTTGGACTCGCAGCGTAAAGGCAAATGTGCCGTCATCAAAACCTCAACAAGACAGGTCAGTTAGAAAAGTGAACAAACAGATTCTTGATTAGAGACTGCCCCCATTTGCCTTAAAAAGTTAGGCTTTAATTTTCATCCATTCTCTTTATTCAATTCAATATTTGTTTTCTTCAAGTCAACGACGTTCATCAGAGAAAGTAAGCAACTAGTGCAATGGATTATATTCAATGGTCAGACAGTAGGAGGGTTCACATGAGTACTGTGTGCATTCACCATTCACTGTATGACATCATATTTGAGGCTGGCATAACTTATCTTTCATTCAAAACCACAGTGGATGATATTGAATGGTCAAACAGTTGGAGGGTTGACTGTGTAGAAACATTCACCTCCCGATATCATATCACAAGCTTGCATCGCTTATCAATCAAAACTACAAATATTGAATGGTCAAAGAGTAGTGAGGGTTAATAATCATAATTATTTTGTTACTCCACAGACATACTTCCTGCCAGTCATCGGATTAGTTGATCCAGAACAGCTTCATCCCGGGGATCTAGTCGGAGTCAATAAAGACTCATACCTTATCCTGGAAACTCTCCCGCAAGAGTATGATTGTTGGATTTCAACTCAATATTTACTCTATTTTGCAAAACTTAAAAACAATGTTCATAACAGAATTTAGCCCAATTTCATCAAGAGCTAAGATTGACCTCAACTGCAAATCAATCGCAGTTGCTATTAATTTGATGTCACAAAACAAAGTAGTAAACAAACTTGTGACATCATCAGGTCTCCTCTTAAAGGGGCTATAGGCCTGCCTTAATCATGATGACACAACCCCATTTAAGCGGTTATCAATTCTTGTAAATGATATTTATAATATTTTTGTAAATTTTAGATTTGATTCTCGAGTGAAAGCCATGGAGGTTGACGAGAGACCTACAGAGCAGTACAGCGATATCGGTGGGCTGGACAAGCAGATACAAGAGGTATATAGTGTATCGCCCATGCGGCGGCCATTTTGTCTGGATCCCCGTTTACATTAGGGATTAAGATGTGGGTACTTAATTTATTTATTTACAATAAACAATGTTCATGGTCGACTGGTTTAAAGACATGGACACCTTTGGTCAAAGACCAGTTTTCTCACTTGGTGTATCTCAACATATGCACAAAATAATAAACCTGTGAAAATGTGAACTCGATTGGTCATCGAAGTTGCGAGATAATGAAAGAAAAAACACCCTTGTCACACGAAGTTGTGTGCTTTCTGAGGTCTCAAAATGAAATTCAAATATTTTACTGGAAAATTACTCCTTTCTCGAAAAGGAAGCCGTTTCTCACAATGTTTTAAATTATCAACAGCTCAAGTTTTTATCCCGAAAATTATTTTGAGTATTAATTACCAATAGTGTCCAGAGCCTTTAATGCATTGGACTAGAGCTCTTGTTATTGGGTGTGGGTTTGATTTCCGGTCATGACACTGCGAAACCTGTTTTAATAACAATATCTTTTCTTTCTTTCTTGTTCATAGTTGATTGAGGCAGTAGTATTACCAATGACACACAAAGAACGCTTTGAAAACATCGGTATCCAGCCACCTAAAGGAGTTCTTTTGTACGGACCGCCGGGTACCGGGAAAACGCTCATGGCCAGAGCGTGTGCAGCACAAACAAAGGTAAGCTATCTAGAACACACGAGGGCGCTGTTGGTACGTGTATATAATCGATCTAGTTTTACGCTGAAAATTTGTTCTGAAAAGCCAGTGACCATTTTGGTTCTGTTTTAACAACTCTTTCTATCCAGAAAGGAGTAGACGTTGTAACCTGTGACATCACATGTTAACCAAGAGCCACAGGGCCATTATCTTATTTTCATCAACAAACTATAACAATCTTTTTGTTTTCTTCCATAACAGTCCACATTCCTGAAACTCGCCGGACCTCAACTCGTCCAGATGTTCATCGGAGACGGAGCTAAGCTGGTCCGAGACGCCTTCGCCCTGGCCAAGGAGAAACTCCCGGCAATCATCTTCATTGATGAGTTGGATGCCATCGGGACCAAGCGTTTTGACAGCGAAAAAGCTGGGGACAGGGAGGTACAGAGAACGATGTTGGAGCTACTTAACCAGTTGGATGGGTTCAGCTCTAGTGAAGAGATCAAGGTAAGACTGTAAAACATCCTTAAAGGAAATTTGAAACATTTTGCTAGACGCAAAAACATGTTCCCTTTGGCATAAGCCTGCCTTCCTTGAACGAAATTGGAAACATTTTCTCAAAACATAACCACATTCTTTTCGGCACAAGCCTGCCATCCTTACACAAAATAGGAAACAAGTTCTCAATGCAAAAGCACGTTCCCTTCGGCACAAGCCTGCCATCCTTTAACTGCAAAAGCACGCTATCCTAAAGAGATTCAAAACATGTTCTCATCGCAAAAGCACATTTGCCATCCATGGATAAAATTAGAAACATTTTCTCAACGCAAAAGTACGTTCCCTTGTGCACAAGCCTGCCATCCTTAAAGGAGATTGGAAACATTTTCTCAACACAAAAGCATATTCCCTTCAGCACAAGCCGGTCATCCTTAAACCAAAGTCTTGACACAAAAGCATGATCCCTTCTGAGCACAAGCCTGCAACCCATTGGACTGCCAGAGTGTTCTCTTAGAGAACGCATCATTGTGCTGAAACATAGGAACAATCGTACCAGGTGAATACGCATAATAGTTACTTGAATGTTACAATGTATACGTTTGATCAAATGAAGAGTGGCTACTGGTCTTTGACAATAACCAATCTTGCACATGTGCTTAATAAAGTCAGTATTTTGTACACATTTTCTTTTTGTAGGTGATTGCAGCAACCAACCGTGTCGACATCTTGGATCCAGCCCTCCTACGATCCGGTCGTCTTGACAGAAAGATAGAGTTCCCCAACCCCAACGAGGAGGCCAGAGCAAGAATTCTACAAATTCACTCCAGGAAAATGAATGTCGGGTAAGTACCGAAAAGAACAATCAGAAACAGTTCCATTTCATAAAGCTTCTAAGCATAAAAAAAAACTTTATATGCACAGAAAAATCATGTTTAAAAAAAAAACTAGTTACCCGCCAAGATCCTGTAAAGTTACATCGTTGCAACTGGTGCCCCAATCATCATTTTGCTTAGCAACGAAATTTGCTAAGCAGTATTTTCTTATCAACAGCTTTATATAATTGGGCCTTGATGATATCGGTCAGAGAAACGTGGGTCTGTACATTTTTGTACAGGGATATTTTGGTTAAATCCTGAACTTCAATCACCCCCTCCCCCCCCCCCCCCAACAGAAGTTAGGCATTAGTACAGACATTCAAAGATTATCAACTAATGGTTTAAAGCATTTTGAAAGCACTCGTACAGACCATTTCTCCAGTTTATATGACGCTACCGAGATGCAATAACATCACATGTGGATTTCCAATGTACACGAGTTCCATTCAGTACCTGTGTGCAATTTCACCCCACATACATTACATTCCTAGTCAGGGTGACTGCAGCGCTTGTAGTTCAAAACCTTTGCAAGACCAAATATACTTGTTTTACCCAATACATTAGCTCATTAAGCTGAATTTTAATTCCTTTTATTTCCAGATCTGATGTTAATTTTGAGGAGTTGGCCCGGTGTACCGATGACTTCAATGGTGCACAATGCAAGGCAGTGTGCGTAGAAGCAGTAAGTATACATTTATGCGACACAATTTTACTATTTTGGCCATTTTTGCTGGCAACCAACTGCGCTCAGTATTTTTTTCCTGCAAGGTATTGTGGAGCTTTGTTGGAGGCCTATTCCTTTATAGCACTGTGTCATGGTTTACAAGGTACAGTTGGCACAATATACAGCCAAACAACCCAGGAACACCGGGGCAAACCCATTCTCTTAACATAAGTGCACTGGGTTCTTTTACGTTCATTACATAACACACAGGGCCAATGGCTTTAAAACCCATGCAAAGGACACAGCAATAATGGTTAAGTTTCTTGCTTGAGGACACAAGTGTCACGACCAGGACTCCAACCCACACTCTTCTGATTAGGTCGGGTGTTCTTATCCGTTTGGATACAACACTTTGTTTAGTCAAGTGACTTAAGACTTTCTTTTGTGTTTTTCCTTCAGGGTATGATCGCATTGAGACGAGGAGCTACTGAACTGGCTCATGAGGATTACATGGATGGCATCCTAGAAGTACAAGCCAAGAAGAAGGCCAACCTTAACTACTACGCTTAGCTACTTCAACCACCTTACGATAACCCTTCTTAGCAAAATTATTTTGCTTACTGGCTATCAAAACTCTAACAATCAGGGGCCGGCCAATTTCATAGAGTTGCTTAAGCAAATAATTTGCTTAAGCATGAAAATAGCTCGCTTATTTTACACGTTACTGGCCAAAATTTCATGCCATTATACACTGCTTGTGAGCTGTTGTTTACTTAGCATAACAATTGAGTGGAGTCTTGGCCGTAATCTGATTTTACTAAGCAAGGATTTTTTCGCTAAAGCAAAATTTTGTTTAATACAGCTCTATGAAAATGGGCCCCGATAATGTATACATGTACATTATGGAAGTAAGTTTTTATGCGTACAGGCTTTATGATACTGGGCAACTGAGACCTCGTTCTAACAAAGTTGACTTTGAAGTTGTAGATAGGATCATAAAGTTTAAGATGTCTTTAATTTCTGGATGCGACTGCCCAATTCTGTTTGTTATTTCATTCTACAGTGTGTGTTACAAGCAAGATATTTGGTTGTAAGACAACTTTGTACAAGAGCTGACCTACAATGCATATACTTATGTGAATTATTTTACAGTAGAATGTCGCCATATCAGGCACAATATTTCGTCCTAGAAAAAAGGTTGTTATTTATTAACAGTTACACTGATTTTACTGAAGGCAGAACAAAAAAATGGAAACCAAATTAAAGCCGGAAGAAGTTATGAAGTTCACTCAATAAACATCTTGCATTTTTGTCCTAAATTGACCAGTGAGAAAAACAATTTCAGGACCTTGTATTAGTACACACTATAAAAAAAGTTGATGTTGGTCTCAAGTTTATGTTAAAACTATTTGTACATGTACCAGTAAATCTTTCGTTGAAATCATCCAAAAGTTTATTTCAATAAAGAATTTTAACATTAAAAAGAGCCACTGTTGATGTGTGATCATATTGCAAGTAGTGCCCTCAGCACAGCCCCTAAATTAACTTTGATCAATAAAATGCTCCTATCCAATGTTGATAAAAATCAACAGTAGTTTAAAACCAACAAGGTCGTGGTTGTGCGTGAAAGGCCCGAGCAGAAGGCAAGGGCCTTTATCTAAATACTTTTTATTGAAACACTTTTTACTGTGGTTATATTAGATGTTTTAAACACCCCCACGTGATGCCCTCTCGACCAATCGGATAAACTGAATGTTAAACTGTCCTGGGTATTTAGGAATAGGGGAATAAAAGGGTAGAGAGGAGTTCTTAATCAGCCGTTTAAAACCGGCAGTTTCGTGGCTGTGCGATAAAAGGCCCAAGCTGAAGTCGAGGGTCTTTATTGCATGGCAATGACCCTGCAAGGTTTTAAACGGCCGTTTAAACACAACTCACTACTCTTTTATTCCCATTCATAAGTGCCCTTTTGTTAAAAAAAGGCAAGACATTCTAATCGCAAATTTGAGGTTTTGAACACATTTTTGTAAAAAATCAGATAGGTGCGCGTGGGTTGTGTGAACGCACGTTCATAAATATTGATCACGCGCTGTTACTTATTACTCAAACAAATTATAATTCTGTTTGTTTACAAACTATTTTAAATGTAAAAATCTCAATTTGAAGTGCCGACACTTCTTTCAGACACGACGGTTTGAGAAGGTACAATACTACCGTTTGGCGCCCCCTACTGTCCGTCTATGGGTTCTTTATGTCTGTAAATTCTACATATGCACAAAATAACAAACCTGTGAAAGTTTGAGCTCAATTGGTAGTTTGAAGTTGCAAAATTACTATGAAAGAAAAAGCACCCTTGTCACACAAAGTTGTGTGCTTTCAGATGCTTGATTTTGAGACCTCAAAATCTAATTCTGAGGTCTTGAAATCAAATTTTGTTACCAAGTAAAGTTTCATGCTGATAATTATTTTGAGTAATTTAAAAAGACTATGAAATGATGAATTTGCTAGGTGCGCCCGTTAAGCACAAAATCAGGCATCAGCTGATCATTATCAACCGTTTAACCACCCCACGTGTAGCGCTCTCCACCAATAGGAGTTGCGAGACTATCTGGGGTATTTATGAATACAAGATTTTGTTTTCTTATCGGACATACAGCGTACCTTTATGCCTGATGGAAGTCCAAGCCTTTTTGTGGAATGTCTTGCTTTTAGGGTAGCTATACATTTGGTAATAACTCCTGAAATCGATGACAATAAACACCCGTGGTTAGAAGCATATTATCAGCTTTCAATAGCATTTTGAGAAAATAATGTGATTCATGTAAAAAGATGTCACTTTTTATGCCCCCAAATTTGAATCTGAGAAGCGCTTCTGTAAGTAATGTTTCTCAGACTGTGTATTCCTATTCTTTATATTCAAGCATAGACATAATTGCTCCAAAATTTCTGCCCATCTCAAAAATCGGACCACCTTCTGAAATGAAATTGTCACATTGTGTACGTCTACATTTATATAGGATTAAAGTCACCTGGAAGTGGTATTTTGTCAAAACAAAGCTTTTTGTCACTTAGATATGTGTTAACTTAGGTTCTAAAAAATCAGTTTTCAGTTTATTTAGAAATTTTGTGTTCACCATGTAGACTTTAAAAAAATCTTAAACTTCTCATCCATGTATAAGACAACAGGCCAGTATTCGATTTGTTTTTGGTAAAGTGCACACTATGAAAAAATTTCTACTGGAGCATTTCAAGGGCACCAAGGCAATGACCAGGGGGGGGGGGCATGGGGCCAATCGCCTCCGTGAAGTATCAGGCCTGGACACTCCTACGTCTACCCGACTTGTTGCACTTCAACACTAGTCGCCCAAGCCTATAGCTGACCTAAATCAACGGTCACCAGGGGCAAGTTGCCGCCAACACCTAGCCCTAGGGCTGGTATAGGAGAGTTAAGCACAAAGGAAGACAACTTAATAAAACAAACTTGACACAACTTTCTACCGTAGCTTTGTAAGATTTATTTCGTCTCTTGACATCCCCCCTCTGTGTTCCATAATAATATTTGCGATTGAAGTCCAAAATGTAACTTTTCCATCTACTCGTTCTCCTCGCTGCGGAGGCGGGCATGGGCGTTGGTTACCTTGACGGCCAGCTGTTGGGCACGCTCGACGATCGTCTTGCGTTTTCTTGAGGAGACACCGTGGGCAATCTCGGCAGCGTAACGTCTGTTGGTCATCATGAGAATTTCGAGCTCCTGTAAATGAGGGATGAAGTTGTTTATTTATTATTAGTTATCTATTTATTTTATTACACATCAACTGGCACAATCCAAAACAAAATTATTTACTAGATAATAAAAAGAAAAATTTGAAGTAAATTTAAATTTAAAAACATTTCATAATGTAATAACACAAGGTGTCCAAATTAAAACAGGATGATCAAAATACAGCCATACACCTGTCTGGCCAACACTATGCAATTACACACAGTATACAAATATACAAAAAGGTTTACAGGAAAATCGCCAGTGAGTGGCAAGATGGAACAGGTGACCAGCACCTCTACAGAGCTATCCTACCACAGTTGAGGGGTTGGGGTTGAGGGGACAAGGTAAACTGTGGTTTTCTACTGTGCTTATTTCACTAGTAAAGTTGGAACATTTGGTTATGTATTGTAGAGGCATGGGAAGGAGGCAAGCCCTCTCCAGGCCTGGAATTTCACGGAGGCTACGGAGGCCTTGGTGCCGTTTCAAAAATTCCCATAGACAGATTTTCCAATGGAAGTGCCCTTTTCAAAATGAAAATGGCCTTGCCCTCTCAAAGATGAAATACCAGGCCTGCCCTCACTAAAATGGATGAGCATACACTAAAGTACTACAGCACAAACAACACAATGACATCTGAATATAGCACACAAAACGGAAAAACACAAAGCAGAAATGAGATTTTGGACTTCAGGACATAGTCCTTATAAGCACAACCTCTTTCTTTATAATGAGAGCCGACTGTACCCTAAGAATTAAATAAATTTCTCAGATAAAAAGATTATTCACAAAACACAATACTACAGAAAGATATAGGACATATCCACCCCAGTATACAGTATTCGGAGCATGGGTTGGAGAGCCATGCTCCCTACAAAAAAAAAAAAAAAATGGCCCTTTTCGAAACAACTGGATTTGGCTTTGGATTCGGCTCAGGCTACCTTGGCCCAGCGGTTGTTTTGACAATTGCGCATGCTTTGCGTACAGACCAATCAGACGCGCACAGGGCGCGCAAGTGCTGAGCACCACGCACCATGTGCTGTGGTGTCTTCAATGCCTTGATTGTGCACAAAAAGACACCGCAGTTGGTAATTTTCAATAGAGGGCGCTACCAATTTTGTTTTGTTGGATTGATCTATACGCACCCAGGGTTTCAGACGAGAGAACGGAATCTCAAGCCGAATGCAAAGCTGAAGCCGTGGTTTCGAAAAGGGCCTATGTGTGCTCTCTCTCTTGCTCAAATTACATCAGGCTGTGTTTATTTACTGCATCAGCTAATGCCATGAGGCAGTATCACCATTGGAAGTCTGAAGACCATCGTGAGAAACATCATTTGCAGTCAATTTAGAAACAAGCCACGAACGAAGGTCAAGAAACCTTCAAATTTGATGTCATTATCAAAAAGGGCACAAAGGCAATGACCAAGGGCATAAGAGGCAATTGCTCGGGCAAAGTATCCGGTCTGTTTCTAGCAGTCTGTGGTACCAGTTTTTAAAGATTAGCAACAAATTAACACATATCTCAGAAAGTAAAAAAACCCTATGATTCACAGCATTTTCAAGACACTGTGTTTACAGAGATAAAAACCACAAGTAGGTATTCATCCCACATGCTTTTGGTCCAAGGTTCCAACTCAACCCCTTCCCTTTCTCCAATGAACTCTCACCTTGACATTGTGGACGACAAACTTCTTGAAGCCGTTTGGCAGCGTGTGCTTTGTCTTCTTGTTGCTTCCATAACCCACATTGGGCATTCTCAGCTGTCCCTTGAAACGACGACGGACTCTGTTGTCAATACCCTTGGGCCTCCTCCAGTTTGTCTACAAAAACAACCAAAGAAAAAATAGTTGAAATTTCTCTGACCCTTATTCCATAGGCTCACTTGTCCACAGGCGATCCCAAGCCTCAGTTCTTAAAGGCAGTGGACACTATTGGTAATTACTCAAAATAATTATTGGCATAAAAACTTTCTTGGTGACAATAATGGGGAGAGGTTGATGGTATAAAACAGCGTGAGAAACGGCTCCCTCTGAAGTGCCATAGTTTTCGAGAAAGAAGTAATTTTCCACGAATTTGATTTTGAGACCTCAGGTTTAGAACTTGAGGTCTCGAAATCAACCATCTAAACGCACACAACTTCGTGTGACAGGGGTGTTTTTTTCTTTCATTATTATCTCGCAACTTTGATGACTGATTGAGCTCAAATTTTCACAGGTTTGTTATTTTATGCATATGTTGAGATGCACCAACTGTGAAGGCTAGTCTTTGACAATTACCAATAGTGTCAACTGCCTTTAAGGCCATGTCATGCGAGGCAATAACGAGGCAATTCTTAATTCAGTAAATTTTCTGAGGTAAAAGACCTGTGGGTTTGTGGAGAATTTTTTTAAACTAATAGCAGTCTTGGCATGGAACCAACCGTGCGTCGAGCTAGACCACAAAGACTTTATACAAAGGGCAAAAGGTATAACTGCATCAGCTAGTGCCATGTGGCAGTATCACCATTGTAGAGTCTGCAGACCATCGTGAGAAAACATCATTTGCAGTTATTAACCCAAACACAATTTTATTCAAAATCTTGTCTTCAAAGGATAAACTTTGGCCAGTACCGAGGGAAAATACAAGACTTTTACACAAGCATCTCCAAAAATAAAATGAGAAAACTGAACTGACAATTAATTTTCTTATAGATTGCCTGAAACTGGTGTCCTGTAATTTGCCTTGTGTGACAAGGCCTTTGGAGAATACAAAGAACACAGAGCTATTTTGCACGAGAACTTAGAAAAAGACACTCTAGGTGCAAATGGGGCAGAAAAAAAGCTTTCTTATAAAATTTACAACAGTGGGAGCTATGAGGTGACAGAAAAGATAGGCTTACATCTTCAAAGCTCTAGGAGTAGGTTGGTGATGGAATAAGAGTACTTGGGTAAAATTTACCCTGCGCCTCCAAAAATGAAAGTCCGTTCCTGGACGGTACCTACCTTCACTCTGTGGTAGCGATCGGACTGATGACGCTTAAACTTCTTCAGCTTCTTCTTGACGATCTTTCGCTTAACGAGGGGTCTGACGGACGGCGCCATCTTTCGCGGGTGAAGAGGGCTACAGTGGTGAATTCAGAAGGGAAAAAAAAAACAAATTAGCAACCAAATAACATTTATTGCATTGAGAATATTACACAATTAGTTTCCTAGGCCAAACCAGTTCTTAAAAAAAAGAAGCAATTATGACTTCTCCACCAAATAAAATGTGTGCGTCAAGAAAAATGAAAGATAAGTTTTCTATTCGACATTAAAAGGAGTTGGGATAACTTTCTGTATGGCGCCACCACTTTTTCACTAATTTTTACAAAAAGGGTTATCTAATTGAGGTAAATAAGATACTATATTATTTCATATCGAATGAAAAAGTGGTGGCGCCATACGGAAACTTTTCTTGCGATAAAATGCAAAACTAGTTGGAAATCTATAAGGCCTTGAAAAACATGCAGTAGCCACAGCCTTTGTAAACCCTAGGTTTGGCCTTGGTGCCCTTTCAAAACTTTGCCAGTGATTCTAAGATTTTCCAATGGAAGTGCACTTTGCAAAATGAAAATGGCTTTGCCCTTTCTTAAATGAAATTCCAAGCCTGAACTGAGTGAGGGTCAAAGTTGAACTGCATCAGCAAACAGCCAGTGGCTATTGTCACCATGAAGTGTCTGAAGACCATCGTGAGAAACATCATTTGCAGATGAAAATAGTGTTTGCTATTGAATTGAATGGTAGGATTATACTTTGGAAACGAAACTACCCCCCCCCCCCCATTTTTTTTTCAAAAAACCTACTGCCTACGTCACCGATGTTGAAAAGTGGGTAAAAAGTTCTTTCGCCCGACTCTGCTCTGAATTGCACCCATTGTAACAAGTGTAAAATTACAAAGATCAACTAAAAAATTTAATACAATTTAAGTGCCTTTTTTTTAACTGCAGTGTTCGTTTTGGAATACTGCATGCGGTTGGTGCCCACTAAATTAGTGACAGTACCCACGGCCACGTCACTACTGTTGCATTGATTGAATTAGTTAGTGCCAGCATGGTCGAATGCATAAGTTACGTGTAAGGGTTTAAGTTTGACATTCTTCAGAAAACACTGCAACACAAACACTGACCATGCTGACACCGACACTTGACAGTATCTCAAAATGTTTTTTCATTAAGTAGGCAGCGTATTTAGCTAAAACTTGCCGAAATAAAAAACACGTAGCTCATTAATTTTTGAAAAAATTTCGTATTTCGTATCCCACAATTTTTTCATTTTTAAAAGTTAAAAAAAATTAGTATCTAAAAATTAGTATCTTTTTTATAAATAAATGAAAACAGTGTTGGGAGGATACAGAAATCTTTCTGAGATTTTTTGTATTAATAAAAGAACCAATGAATTGTTTTTGTTTTGTAATTTTGTATCGACATCTGATCGTATTATAATCGTTGATTAAAAATAATAATTTGGCATAGGCTAGCCTACAAATAACGAGGCACGCACTGCCACCAAACAAAACGAGGCAGCATTTACGCCAACAAAAAAGACAATTAAACCAGTAGCACAAGCACCAATCAATTATTACACACGGATAAACAAAACTAACTGTTACTTATGTTGAATGCATCGTGAATAAAATCAGCTCGTCTCAAAATAAAACTGCATTCATATGCTACAACACTAATGGAAACCTCACGTTACATTACCTACAAACTAATCAAATATTTTCACAATAATGCAATTTATAAGAACAAAAACCAATCAACAGTATGACAAACATCTACAAAAATATAATCTGTAAGAATATGAGACGTGATGTGTCTCCAGAAGTAAGGATTTCGACGGATTTTAAAGCTCATTCCATTACCTTCACACCAGCTACGTGAGGAAGATGGCCAAAGAGGCCAGTAAACTCATTCCCAGTGTTCCCCTCAACTGCGCTGCACCTTATTATCGTGGGAGCGATATAAATGTATCAACCTCGTATGTATTCATCCATTTTGGCAACGCCAACATTGAGGGCGCACAAGGCCCTCTCGCGACAACCGAAAGGGGGATCGAGGCATTAGGGGCGGCCCTATCGGGTCAACTGCGATCTTCTTGTTCCCTTTATGAGTGGGACAAAAAAGCCCAGAATGTTGATGTATGATTCATCATGGAGGCGTTGACCAAAATGTGAATGCAGAGCAATGATCGATGAATCCTAGAAAAGTTTTTCATGAGTAATGATGCAAGGTTAATAAGCCTGTCTAAGGGCGAAGATAAATTATCAACAACCTGGGTAGCCTTCGACACCTCGTGACCCACGGGGCAGCACAGGCCGAGGCATAGGTCTGATTAGGCGAGGCCACCTGGCAGGTGGATGATTATCAATCACTTCCAAGGGTTTGAGGTTAATGGTCCATTGTTCGAACTTCACCACAATCCATGGATTGCATGAAAACACATCACAAATCCATACTACTTCTAGTTTCTAGAAGTACTAAATACATACACAAAACAAAGTAGTGCAACAGGGAGCGAGACAGGGACCCCGGGAGTTTTGCCACCCCCCCTTTCGGTCCCATACGTCTGCCCCTTCTGGCGTTCTTGTCCTTCCCTGCCAGCGCTTTGCATCTTTCTTGTTTAACTTCGATCGCATGTAGTCTGATAGTGTCTTCTTTTTTCATGAGCAAATGTTTTTTTTTAAACAAAACGGGGGCGATTGTTTCCACCACGCGCTAAATAATGGGGCAACAATAAAGCGTTCTGATTGGTCGGCAGTGTCTGCACAAGAAGTGGCTTTTTAAATAAGATAAACTATGGCGTGTAGCGTGCGTTGCCATTTTGTTTTCAATTTTAGACAACAATTTGAAACAAATACTTGACGTAGGCCTACCACTTGTGTTGTTGTTCAACATTGGACAACCAATGAAGCACATGCATGTCCATCCACAAGTGGAAAACAAACAATGGCATTCATTCAATGTTTGTGAAACATTTCATGCAGCCATCTGCAGTTTATTTATTTGAAATATCTCATAAAATACACACGTATGGGCTCGTGTTTTAACGTATATATGCACTTCTGTTTGACAAGTAACACACATGTGACACATACGTAACTCATGTGACATATCATGTAACTCATTTGTGACAAATAAGACAGTGTGACACACATGTGAAAAACATGTGCGTATTATACACTGGAACACATGCTGCACAAAATATATTTTTACCAATTATCAATGGATTTCACATGATTTTTGGGATGTCAATAATTACATGCTGAATTTATACGAATGGCAATTAATAAGTCATCTCTTGTCACGTTGTTTGTGTATTTAATTATTTCAAAGGAATGTATTCATAGCTATAATAAATGCAACCAACCAATCACAGCCGACATCTGCCATTGCCGTTATCACAATGTCGCCACTTTTGTCTATCGTCCCTAGTGTTTTACAACAGTAATGAATATCGATGATTCCTTTATCAAAAAAGGAACCAGACTTGTTTCTGTTTCATCAAAAACTTTTTTCACTTGGTGTATCCCACCCAAGCATAAAATAACAAGCCTGTGAAAATTTGAGCTAAATTACTCATCGAAGTTGCGAGTAAATGATGAAAGAAAAAACACCCTTGTTGGACGAATTTGTGTGCTTTCAGATAGGAATAAAAGACTTCTGGCTATAAGTCTGTTATTGTTTCAGTGATAAATTACCTCTTTCTCAAAATCTATGCTACATCAGAGGGAGCCGTTTCTCACAATGTTTATACTATCAACAGCTCTCTTGTATTTGCACTTGACTTTATGTAAAAGCGCTTGTCAGCTTTTGAACAGAAGGATGTGGTGCTATTTAAGTGTTTATCATTGTCAATATTATTATTATATTCGTTTATTCGTTAATTTCCCCGGCAACTATGTGTCTTCCCCTGTAACAAACAAGTATATTATAATTTTATGTGTTAGCACAACCGAAACATTTCCACAGTACAACAGCTATTATTTGACAGTATAATAGTTATTGTTTGATAGTTATAATAGTTATTATTTGACAATATAACAGCTACTTTTTTGTTGACAATATAACAGCTATTATTTGACAGTAACAACTATTATTTGACAATAAATAGCTACTATTTGACAATATAACAGTTATTATTTGACAGTATAACAGTTATTATTTGACAATATAACAGTTATTATTTGACAGTATAACAGCTATTATTTGACAATATATCAGCTATTATTTGACAGTATAATAGTTATTATTTGACAACACAACATCTATGTATTATTTGACAATATAACTGCTAGTATTTGACAGTATATTAGCTATTATTTGACAATATAATTGCTAGTATTTGACAGTATACTAGCTATTATTTGACAAAATAACAGCTATTATTTCATTACTTTCATTTATACACATCTACTACTTCGTATAAATTTGATAATACTCCACCAATAACATCACAAATTCCACAAGATAAAATATTTTATGGTAGCAACTTCACATGATACTTATTCCTCAAATACTTACTATAGACGTGAAGTATTCTGTACACAATAATTAACACACATAAACATAACACACTTTATAAACATTTTGCATATGAATATATAATACCACGATATTAGTTATTGCATTTTGTGGGCCACGCTTATTTATATATAACAGCAACTATATAGGGAAATTAACAGAGCCACTATTCTAATTTGGTGTTCACCATTAAGTAGATATTCATAATTTCACATAAAATATTATATAGCAATAAAGTTTACATAAAAGAAGACTGTTTAACGGTATTTATAAAAAGAAATAATTACATTTAGTTCTACCAATGTTATAAGTATGCTTAAAAGTCTGCACCTCAAACACTTTCCTTTGAATTTACTCTTAAAGGAACACAATGCTTTGGATCGGCGATTTGGGCTACACACAATTTGGGCTATTTTTAAAATTGTAATATAATGATCTACACAAAAAATATCTTGAATTGTGTGGTTTTTCTTTTATTGTGTGACCTAATACAATGTCAAAATAAAAATTTGACGAGTGTTTTGTGACCACACGTAAGTTTAGTGCATTATTCAAATCTAACTCACAAACATTTTATTTAGACTATAAACGTGTAGGTTTTTTTAAATTCAGAAAATACAGCTTTGCAAATTTCTTTGCTAAGAAGTGGGGCACCAGTTAGATCAATATAAACCTCATGGAATTTTGGCTGGTGACCAGTTTATGTAAAGTAATATTTTTCTGTGCCTAGCAACTTTTTATACGTTACAGACTTTATGAAATTTGGCCCATGTCCACCTGTTATAAAGCCCAATTCTAAAATTTACTAAAGGACTTCAAGCCAAAGCCGAAGATAAAGCCGGAACCAAAGCGAAGATGTGGTTTCTAAAAGAGTCTTAAGTCTACCACAGACAGAATAACAGACATCGATTATTGCTTTTTGTTGTCTCAAAATATTTCTCAACTTACACATGTTTACGCACTACTGGTCCATGCCATGCTAAAGCTACAAACCCTGGAGATACAAATTATTACAAAAATTGTGACTGGTAAGATATATTGCTTGGTGTATACAGTGTACAAATAATGGAACCTGCCTGCTGGGTAAACAATTACAAAATACATGTGTGATACAAAATAATATTTGTAATACAAAGTTATACACTTGTAATACATTTGTGATACAAAGTAACACATTTGTAATACAAAGTAGAACAAGTGTTATACATTTGTGACACAAAGGAATACACTTGTAATACAAAAATAATACATTTGAAATTCAAAGTAATACATTTGTAATACAAGTAACACATTTGCGATAGAAAGTAAAACATCTGTAATACAAAGTAATACATTTGTAATACAAGGTAATACAACGTGTATTACAAAGTAATACATTGTTGATACAAAAAGAACACATTGTAATACAAAAACAATGCAATGTATAACAAATACTAGGTTGTACTACAAAAGAAAACATTTGTAATACAAACAGTATATGCGTGACAAACTAAGTTGTACTACAAAGTAATAATTTTGCTTGGTACTACAAAATAGTACATTTGATTTGTACCACAAATTAATAGATTTATAAAACAAAATAACGCATTTCGTTGTCCACAACATACTTTAATAGCAAATACTGATGTTAAAACTGAATCGCCCATTCATTGATTGCCTGATATAAAAACCATTTGCCTCTTTTGTTTTACTATTACATTCGATTGCCACTTAAAAAACCAAAGCGGCAACAAATGATACCTTGTACCAAAAACGTCCACAGTGGCCTTGAGAAACTTCCATTCAACTAAAAGGTCCAAATAAAGGTAACTTCTTGCATCCACAAGTTTAAAAAATCCAATTCCCATGAATGTTTTATCGAAGAGTTTTTTTATAAATAATTTACCCCCTGGTCCAGCTTTCACTTCCATAGACCTTTACCATGCTGCCACCATCTTGGTCAAGTTCCCTGTATCCATTACCAGTAATGGATGCTATTATTCACTGTACAAAAAGGAACCAGACTACTTTTATTTTAATATCGTTGCAGGCATAAGATGCTCAAGGATATACTTGGATACAGAAAACTGTTCAAAGAAAGTGTGATCTTCAACGCAGCATTAGCATAAAATAATATAAAATAAATAGCATATAAAAATACAAACATACAAAGCATAAAGTAACTTGACCATAATATTTTTTGTCTCTTTGTAAACCTGCAAACACAGTAAAATAACTAGGGAGTGTATTGTTGTCAACTTAATAATTCTGAAGCTAGGAGTGACGCACAAACTCGAACGACTCGTTTGGAATCCTAGTCAACCATCGGTACCATGGTATTCAACAATCCATTGCATTCCGCCTTTTCGTTAAAGTGTCACTGGTTCCCTTCTGTGCTTTACACATGTTAGCATGGAACAGGCTATTTGGACCATGAAAAAACCCATTGTCCTTAGGCTGGTTCCAAATGGACAGTAGTCAACCAATGGTCGACCAGCCTGGGTTCCAGTCAAAATAGTCAGCCTTTAGTTAACCATTGTGTGCATTTGAACTTGATCAGTTGGTACAGCGCATGCACGTTAATCCAGAGGACCCAGGTTCAAATCCCGCTCTATTTAATCTTTCCCTGTTCACTCCAATCTTAAAATGCCTTGTGAGATGTAAAACTGAAACTCCAGAGGTGGATTTCACAAAGTTAGGACTAGTCCTATACCTTAGTCCTAACTCTTTGTGAAATCGACACCTGGTTCTGAAATATACACGTTACTTATTCTTCCCCAAAATAGTCGTAGCTTCAGTCCACATACAATCGGCTCCAAGGTACATATACTTGTTAAGAATATATCATTAACTGTAACCATTTTGGTCATGATTCCCTGTATCCACAACCACTAATGGATGCTATTATTCACTGTACAAAGAAACCAGACTCTTTTTCCCTTTAATACCGTTATAGGCTAAGGTCAATGTTTTTTTGGCAAGATAGCTTGGGTAGTCACTACCATGGCCCAAATATCTATCCTACCCAACTAGGAATCCTTCATTATATATTGCATTGTTTTCAAAGCTAGTCTACGGCCATTTCCAAATTGGCGGCTACGGCTACATACAACAGTTGCTAAGGACACTCAATGCATGATGAAGTGGCATCCAGCTGTAGCCATAGCTGTATAGCCGTCAATTCTGGAATGGACTATCTCAGCATTAACGAAATTGTTAAAATGACCCAAACATGAATCATACCCAATACAGAATTCCTCATTCAGTGTTTAAATAACCACTTAGTCTTATATGGATGAGTAGCGGAAAGGGCAGTATCAACAATATTTGCCCAACTAAGAACTATATCTATACCAAGCAGGAGGGATGAAAGCACAATGCCCAATTAAGAATCACACGTTTCAAATTCTGGGCCCAATTTCATGGCTCTGCTTACCATAAGCGACAAATTGGAGCTTACGGAAATAGAAAATTCCACAATAACGACAAGCCTATTTCACAGGTTAGCAGGGAATTTTTGCTTGTGCACGTCCATACTCATCGTAGTGCAGAAATTCGGCGCTTGCACAGTAAGCGGAGAATGGTGATTGTAAGGCAGAATTCGGCGGTAAGCAGAGCCATAAAACCAGGCTCTGATCACACCTAGTCAATCTTGGCTAAGTAGATGGAAGGAACGTAACCACGTTGGCCGTTCTTGTCGACGAGCCACCACTCAGAGTTCCCTTCAATGTCCTTATCGGAAATGAGTTGCACGACTTCTCGTTCCGCCAAGGAAAGTTCGTTCAATCCGGTCGCAGTGAACTCCCACTCGGCATAATAATACTGTCGGCAGACAAAAAACAACGATTAGTTTAACACAAAGGAAAAAAAGAATAACTCCAATGGAGTAGATTTTGTGGAATTCATAAGACTACTTAGTTCTGAAAAGAACTGTCGTGCTTATTAACTACTACCTGGGCACAAAAGTGTTGTTGTTTTTGTTTGGGAGAGACATGGGGTACGGGAGATCTTTACCTGAGCTTGTTGTTGCATCTGTGTGAAGTTATCCCATTCATCCTCGTCGTCATCAGGGGGAGCAGGGGCAGCAGCGTCATTTTCTGTCTTAAGAATCGACGACGGCACAAACCCCTGGGAAGCTGGAGAAAAACAGGGGATAAAGAGTATAATTTGTTTTTACCCAAACACCAATGTTTTTTAAGTATACTGTTTGGAAAAGGAATTACATGGAGATAACAGGTGTGAGTTGTCAGATGAAAAGGATGTCTTATTCTAGACTCTTTCTTTAATGGAGCTTTCCAGTAATATTTTACGCACAAGCCAACCATGCCACCCAACTTACCTCCGTTATCGATGTACCACCTTATGCCGCTACCGGTTGGGTCCTGCTCCTTGATGATCCCAACAAGCTCTCCTTTCTTCACCGAGATGTCCATCGGCTGCTGAGCTTTGAAATCCGTTGAGACCAAGAATACGCGATTGCTAGGGTAACGAGAACTAACACTGACTTTCTGCTTGTCAGATTGTGATGCTGGCTGGGGTTTCTGTGAAAAGTAAGATAACAAATTTTAAACTTAAAAACATTTTTTTTTAGAGAGAGATTGCCTAATATCAAAAGGCCACAGACAGACAGACACTTCAAGGTGAGGGCTACATATAACTGCCACCCGGGACCCGCTGCCACCTATGCCTGGGGCTGAAACAGAGTTACCCCCTTCACAGTCCGTAAGGATGTAGGCTTGGGTATCATCCACTAGGAGCCAGCCGTCGATTTTACAAAACTCTTCCTAACTTAAGACTAATCTTAGGACTTAGGACGAGTCCCAACCCTGCACTGTAACATGCAGACCTCAAGATTAATCCTAAGTTAGGACGAGTTACTCGTCCTAACTCGAGATAAGACAAGTCCTAACTCTTTGTGAAATCGACCCCTGGCTGATAGAGCAGAATGAACTACCTTCCCACGTTTTTATTTACGAAGCAAACATGTCTAAGTGCCTTGCTCAAGGGCACAAGTATTATTACTTTCTGCTTCTTCTCACCAACACACTCTTGCTTTAGTGAGACGTAGAACAAAGCACCAGGCTAACAGCTATATTCCACGTACTGCACCTCTTTGGGACTCCTTGCCTGGTGGATGTTTCCCTCACGCCTACAATCTGGACTGTTTTAAGAGGAATATAAATTCACACCTCCAGCTTCCCCGAAGTTACTTTCATCCTTAATAATTTTTTATTTGTAGCCCCTTACCCATTGTAGCCTTGTTTGGGGTGAACTTGCAAAAATATACTCCAAGTTTCGAGACTTACTGGTAGGCTCGGTGGAGGTACAGGCTCCGAGTTGCTGCCATACACGGAACGTCTGTCTCCTTTCTTATCCAGACTCTTGGGCACAAAAGGGAATTTATGAATCTCCTCCATGGCGGCCATCATGGAGATCTCAAAGGTCTTCATGATGTCTACGGTGGAGTTGGTCTTGACGATGGAAAGCTGTGGAGAGAAGATTTAGAATGAAATCTTCACACGTTAGTTTTATTGTTGAATCTACATTTATATAGGATTAAAACAATCAACGGTTTCAAAAACTTAAGGTATACCTTTTCCTTTATGGACTAGCCACCCAGGCACAACCAGCGCACAACTCTACTCACAAACAGCCCTATCAGAGAAACAAAACAGGGCATGATACTCACCTCAAGCAGGGGATATAGTTTCTTCAGAGTCGAGTTGATGTGATCTCTCTCGGCTTCGATGAACGAGACGACGCAGCTCTTGAAGAGAGACAGTCCCATGTCACAAAGCTTCGGCAGTTCGTCTTTCAACTGTACATTCATGGCCTCGTAGTTCTTCTTCGCTACATCTTTATCATCCTTGAGCTGGATGAGGGGGAGGAAAATAGAAAACCATTCTCAGATTAAAATCTCTCATGGTTTCTAATTGCACATGAAAAGACTTAAAGGCAGTGGACACTATTGGTAATTGTCAAAGACTAGCCTTCACAGTTGGTGTATCTCAACATAAGCATAAAATAACAAACCTGTGAAAATTTGAGCTCAATCGGTCATCAAACTTGCGAGATAATAGTGAAAGAAAAAAACCCTTGTCACACGAAGTTGTGTGCGTTTAGATGGTTGATTTCGAGACCTCAAGTTCTAAACCTGAGATCTTGAAATCAAATTCGTGGAAAATTACGTCTTTCTCTAAAACTATGGCACTTCAGAGGGAGCCGTTTCTCACAATGTTTTATACCATCAACTTCTTCCCATTACTCGTCACCAAGTAAGGTTGTATGCCAATAATTATTTTGAGTAATTACCAACAGTGTCCACTGCCTTTAAATATTCTAGGTTTGTAGTAACACCGACCAAAATCGCGCACATGGGGGTCCATCCACATACTGTCCTCGCACACTGAATCCAAGCATAAAGTCTGACGGACTCAATGCGTAGGCGTGCGCCCGCGTAACGTCCTACAAACTTTGTGCCTGGCAGCCTCACTTCCATGAGCAGCACACCGTGTCCATGCCTCTCAACACTAACCCCCGGTTGAGATGTACTGAGAAACAACGCTCCCAAGAAGGGTGATTACCTCGCATGCATGCTTGTTAAAACTGTTCAGCGCTTGTATGGTGCTTGGTTTGTGCAGGTGAAAATGCAAGTATTTTGCTGCGATTCCATTTCAAATGAATCATGTTTTTATACGGTCAGCCTAAACTGCAAACAGTTAAACATATCACAAGATCAAAGAAAAATGAGAGGGGACCAGTTGCTCTTTGACTTGATGCCTCTTTTGCACGTTTCAATACTTGAGCGGGTGAGTACAGTGGATTGGCCACAGGCCTAATGGACCCTTCCCATAAAATATGCTAATAACATTCACGCATGCGTACAGACCCTGTTGGTTGGCAAACGCCATAGAGTTGTGCACTAAGCAGACGCGCAATCGCGTCTGCGTCACGCACCCATTAGCCGTGTACAAAATAGCGCGATGTTCCCTCATTTTGCCAACCAAAACGTTAGTGCGCACGCGCTATGTGCAAATTTACATATTTCATGGGAAGGGTCTATTAAGAATCTAGCACATTAAAGGGGGTATGAGCGAGTAAGGCATGCTGGGAACAAATGGTAAGGTTTCTGGACTAACAGTAGTACTTTCCAAGAAAGTTCCTGTCATAAAAAAAAAACACCTCGCAATGCAAACCGAATGTTATCATTGATTTGACAGAGTTGACATCTATCATGCTATATAATACTACTAGAACCACTTCACTACACAGTTAAATACCATGCAAAATCACTATGGACAGTGCACAAGTCCAAAATTGTATGGAAGTGCTTCAAGGGAATGTACACAATTGGTTATCACTCTTAAAATTTATGGCAATAAAAACTTTTGATTGGAAGCTTACAGCAGCTTTCAAAATTATAAAGTATTTTCAAAACTTTTCATCTACATTTATATGTACATCTGCATTTATATAGGATTAAAACAATAGAACAGTTACACAAAAAACACTGTATACTTCGCCTTGAAACCAAGTTTGTTCAAACATCTGAACAGTAAACATGCACATGCATCATTAGACCCAATTTAATTGACTAGTTGTAAGTGCACTGGGTTCTTTTAAACAAAAATGCATTATACAACACACAAAAAAACCTATGAACACCAGTACGAGTAATGTGTGGGTTACGGGTTCCAATCCAACATTGGTCTGTAGCAACCACAAGTCTCATAAATGACTCTCACACTCTGTGGAAATAATAAGCATGCAAGTCACATCGCACACAACGTACAAGCTACATTATCTGCACCATATGACATTCAACACCAGGGTTACGGGTTCGAACCTCCTTTCGGTGTTTCTCCTTCAGACGTTTGTGAGTGCCGCCCGTCGGCATGTCGTCGTCGCTGTCATCCAATTCCTTCTCTTTGCTTTTATTCTGAGCGGCAATTTTGTGAAAGTTACAACATGGCATTTTTACAAATAATATTTCTTTAAAGGCAGTGGACACTATTGGTAATTACTCAAAATAATTATTAGCATAAAACCTTGATTGGTAACAAGTAATGGGGAGAGGTTGATAGTATAAAACATTGTGAGAAACGGCTCCCTCTGAAGTTACGTAGTTTTCTCGAGAGAAGTAATTTTCCACGAATTTGATTTTGAGACGTCAGAATTAGATTTTGAGGTCTCGAAATCAAGCATGTGAAAGCACACAACTTCATATGTTTTTTCTATCATTATTATCTCGCAACTTTGACGACCAGTTGAGTTCAAATTTTCACAGTTTTGTAATTTTATGCATATGTTGCGATACACCAAGTGAAAAGACTGGTCTTTGACAATTACCAATAGTGTTCAGTGTCTTTTAAAGTAAGTAACTGCGCTGGTAATTCAAACAACAAAGCTATTTTGTTCTTTTTCAATTTCAAAACGCAATTTCAAAAAACTTCACGCATACAAACATTCTTACCAGCACCAAACGTCCAGTGAAAAATTTCCGTCTGAAAGGCTGTCAAAGTTGAGAAAATGGTATTTGAAAAACTTGAAAAATAACCGTTGCTTATAAAGATTGCCGCAATCAAAATAAGCCAGATGCGAACGGTCCAAGATTGCTGAAAAAAAAGCAAATTTTTGAAGCAAATGAACAAATTTACCTGGGCACTTGTTCTACCAAATATTTGATCACTGTACAAAACATGCAAGGTCTACTAGTCTTGTACTACCCTTGTTATTTGGAAACAATTTGTGGCGTGTCATGGCCGAGCAGTTAAAGCCATTGGACACTTTCGGTAAACAGTATTGTCCAAGGCCCACACTTCGTGTATCACAACTTATATATAAAATAACAAACCTGTGACAATTTAGGCTCAATTGGTCATCGGAGTAGGGAGAAAGTAACAGGAAAACCCACCCTTGTTTTCGCACGTTTCGCCGCGTCATGACATGTGTTTAAAATAAATCAGTAGTTCTTGATGTCGAGAATTAATATTGTTTTAATGTTTTCTCAAAAAGTAAAGCATTTCATGGAATACTATTTCAAGAGAAGTCTTTCACCATTACCTTCTGTAAACCCTGTAAGTTATTTGTAAATCTGAGAACTCTTAATTTTTTTTCTGTTCTGAAAGTGTCCAATGGCTTTAAGAGCACCGGATTCAAGCTCTGGTGTATGATCAGCAGAGTGTGGGTTCGAAACCCGGTCGTAGAGGTGGGGAGGTAGTCTTTCTGCTCTACCGGCCAGGCTTCGGATTGATGATACCCAAGCCTACATGTACATCCGTATGGACTGTAAAGGTGTTTCAGCCCTAGGAGTAGGTGGCAACGGCCTCTGGGAGTGCTCATTGGGAGTGCTCGTACACGTGTCTTGCTCACGTGTGCAGTGGGCGGAGCTTAGTGGAAAGCCGGAACGGTCCATAGAAGTTGACAGCGTTTCTCTATGTGAAGTGACTGAGATCAAAGGTGAATCTACGCCCGTTTTGGAAGCAGGTCTCTGGCGGGTTCCTGAAGATAACTACTACCTGTCAAGAGGGGGCGCTATACACAAAAAAGGAGAATGCTTTTGAATGAATTTTTGAAAGATAGTCAAATTGAACTCACCTGTTTCATTCTGTCTTTATCTTTATTCTTCTCTAGTTTGTTACTGTGGCTGTCAAAGTCAAGAAGCTTGTGGTACCTCTTCGCGATGAGTTTATGAGGTCCTTGGAACATGATGAGGAGTCCATTCAGTGGTGAGATCACCCTCTGCTGTACAAATAACATCTAGAGAAAGGAAATCAAGAAGATCGTCAGAGGTTTCCATTCACTTTTGTGTTTCTCTTTCACTTTCTGTTTAGTTTCAAATGATTTTAATATGTACAGCGAAAACGAAACAAAATCAATCATCCATTAACTAAAATTGTGTTACGCGCTTTATGGACAAGTTAACCTGGGGCCTTTCCCAAACCTCGGCTCTGGCACCCTCTGCTCATGTTTGAACCACCACCCGCACAATTCACACTTCTTCAAAAATGTATAGGCCTGAAGACTGACCTACGTTTCCACAACATAGAGTGTGCAGAGCCAAAACCAAGAGACAGAGCCCAAGCCGAGGTTTGAGAAAGGGGCCATGAATAAATTTCACAAAAATCTAAGATTGTTACTGCAAATCACTCTTAATTTCTAAGAAAGTGTGATGCCACAATACAAATCACTTTAGCGGTACAGAAGATGAATCTTTCTGCTGTGAGAAAGTGGTCCCTGGCACCAAGATGTGGTGACTTTGTAAGAACAAAATGTACTCAGAGTAAGCCCTCTGTTGTTAGGATTTATGTTCATGAGTTACTGATGTGTACAACGCATTATTGAAAAAAGGCAGGCATCTACATGATAGAGGGCGCTATACTTACATAATCTTTAAAGAGTTTATTGGCAAGATGGCGTTGGATATAGAGGGCGCTATACTCACATAATCTTTATAGAGTTTATTGGCAAGATGTCGTTGGACAGCCTCATATTTATTGACTTCATGTAGATTGGACTGACTGGCGTAGTAGTCCGAGATGTCGCTACCTACAGCAGCCTCTGAGGAAGTAGCATCCTGGGGAAATAAATCAAAAGTTTGTTGAATACAGACCTTAGGCATGGACGTCAACCAGTCGCCATCTTAGAGGAAATACGGTGACGAAACAATCAAAACTCACAGATTTGTAGGCAGCGCACAGGATTGGCCAATGAACAACCTCCTTTTGACCTCTAGGTGAGGGCACACAACTGACATGACGTCATGTGCATAAGGTCTACATGTGTAAGAGCTTCAGACCAGGGCCCAAGTTCATGGCTCTGCTTACCGTAAGCAATAAATCAGGGAATTCTGCACTTAAGCCAAGCGTATTTCACAGTTAGCAGAGTATTTCTGCTGGTGTGGGTGCATACTCCACGTTACCAAGCATTCTTCGCTTACACAGCTAGCAAAAGAAACTCGGCACTTGCACGGTAAGCAGGAATCGTGATCGTAAGTGCAGAATTCAGTGGTAAGCAGAGCCATGAAATTCAGCCCTGGTTGACTCAGTGTTTTCTTCACCTCTTTGGACCACGGTTCGAATCCCGCCTAAAAACAGAGCCTTTGGGTTTTCAGTCTATACCAAAACAGATTTTTGAAATCTGGGCCCAATTTCATGGCCCTGCGTACCGTAAGCACAGAATCGGTGTTTACGGAAGCAGAGAATTCTGTGCTTAGCGCAAGCGTGTTTCACGGGCTAGCGGCGAATTTTGGCTTCTGCGCGTGCGTACTCCACTTTATGAAGCATTCTACGCTTACAAGGCTAGCGCAGAATTTCGGCGCTTGCACGTAAGCGGGGAATCGTGATCGTAAGCGCAGAATTCGGCGGTAAGCAGAGCCATGAAATTGGGCCCAGATGTCCAGGCATGTGAGAAACTAACTATCCATAAAAGAAGAGGAAAAGAGTAAAACTGGGCAAGAAAAAAGAGAAAAAGATGATATTCCTGTACTTTTGTACACAAAAAGTGAAGAAAAAAAGAGGAAAATCAAAACCCCAAAAGAGAAAGTCAGCTGAAAAGAGAAAATATCAATATAAACCACAAGGGAAACTGACTGGGTAAATTTGTAAATGATTTTTGAGGTTGAACAAAGAATTGACTAGAGTGGGATTCGAACCAACGACCTCCGGATTAACGTGCCGAAAACAAAAAGTCACATCCCCTTGAGGTGATCCCCTAGCTGCCACTTCCCAGGTTGTATCGTAATTTGGGTGTGATCCCTGGCTACACGGCAGTTAACGGTTGTATGGCTTCTGACTGGCACCCCCGAACAAAGATATTGACAAAATAGGGACACCGCCAATATAGGGCTAGCTAGCTCAGTTGGTAGAGCACCGGCACATTAATCCGGAAATCGTTGGTTCGAATCCCACTCTAGTCAATTCTTTGTTCAACCCCGAAAAGAGAAAATCTCACATGCCTGGATGTCTCTATCCTAGATTGGTCTTACCTTGAGTTGCTCCAAGTAAGCGTTTACATCCTTAACAAAGATCCTAATGGTCTTCTCTAGATTTCTAAATCGTCTCTCCATCTGATCAAAGTCTCCGTCAACCGTCTGGAAGACATTGGAAGGGATAGTATAAGTTTAGTCGCTAAAATTAATGGCAATAAATACGTCTGGTTAGAAGCCTACAGCAACTTCAAAGTTATGTGGTTATGAAAAAAAGATATAAGTTACATGTATCGTCCCCGACCATTTAAATTTAAGAAGCGATTGAGAATTCCAATTATGGATTGTTCTTCCAGCGTGTACATAACTGCTACAAAATTTTAATAGTTTAGTTTTAATGCAGTGGACACTATTGGTAATTACTCAAAATAATTATTAGCATAAAACCTTACTTGGTAACGAGTAATGAGATTGATAGTATGAAACATTGTGAGAAACGGCTCCCTCTGAAGTAATGTAGTTTTCGAGAAAGAAGTAAATTTCCACAAATTTGATTTCGAGACCTCAGATAAAGAATTTGAAGTCTCAAAATCAAGCATCTGAAAGCACACAACTTCGTGTGACAAGGGTGTTTTTTCTTTCATTATTTTCTTGCAACTTCAACGACCAAATGAGCTCAAATTTCCACAGGTTTGTTAGTTTGTGCGTATGTTGAGATACACCAAGTGTGGAGACTGGTCTTCGACAATTACCAATAGTGTCCACTGCCTTTAAGTGTCTTGCTTAGGGAGACAAGTATCACGACTACGAAACATTAAGACTTTATGGCATATTTATTACACACGGCACGTCTAAGATAAAGAAATTGCTTTACTTGTGTTGTTAATCCGGTCATTTGAGTTAGCCTTTGGTTTATCCGCTGTGATTTCTTCCTTATGGAATGTAGATTGAGTCGCCCAAGTTTATCCGTTATTGCATCTTGGGGCGTCCGCCTGTACTTCATCACTAGAAAAGACATATATGAAGAAAAGGAGTTTTTACAAATTTATTTCATAAATCTTCAAGTGAGATTAAACTGGGGATGAACAAAATAACGGATCACATCCGTATAATGTAGGAATGTGACGTAAGAATTGGCAGATCTGGGCCCAATTTCATAGAGCTGCTAAGCACACAAATTTGCTTAGCATGAAATTTCTTCCTTGATGAAAACAGGATTACCAACCAAACTTCCATTTGTTGCATATTGCTTGTTACTGGTATTCAGCTGTTGTTTAGCTTATCCTGAAAATCACATGGAAATTTGGTTGGTAATCCTGTTTTTATCAAGGATGAAATTTCATGCTAAGCAAATTTTTGTGCTTAGCAGCTCTATGAAATTGGGCCCAGGTGGCCGGGATGGTGCAGTGGTATCACCTCCAGGACCCCGGGTTGACTCACGCCGGGGGCACTACATGTATGTGGCTTAGGTTAATTCAGTTCCTACCCGACTGTGTGGGTTTTCCCTGGAATAATTCTCTGGGGTTTTCCTCCCACATCTAAACCTACAACTTCCTTCCTCGTCTTCTCTCTATTGGGTTCTTGGCTAGTACAGTGATTAAGTTTGCTTTCCTGAGAGTCCAAGGCTTCAAAACCAGACTAAATGAAATGAAATACACTGACAGAAAAAAGAACTAGTAGACTTACCCAAGTCCTTCCTCCTCTTGAATTCATTAATAGCCTTTGCTACTTCCGTCATTGTTAGTATTGCTTCCTGCAGGTTGGGTTTGTCCGCATAACTCTCCTCTGAATACTAAAAACACGAACAAACAAAAACCTCTCAGCCCAATAATCGTTAAAAAAACTCCAACGATATAAGTAGACTTTGAAACTTTGCACAGTGGAAATACGATCAGGAAAGGTTTGCGGTAACACCATGTAATGACTATCTCTAATGAGTTGGGTGGTCCTGAAATGGAACATTGGTTTCAACTCGACGTTTCGATCAGTATGCTCTGATCGTCTTCTGGAGAAAGTTATAAATGTATTCCTTTTTTTTAAAGACACTGGACACTATTGGTAATTGTCAAAGACCAGTCTTCTCACTTGGTGTATCTCAACATATAATGCATAAAATAATAAACCTGTGAAAACTTGAGCTCAATTGGTCGTCGAAGTTGCGAGATAATAATGTAATGAAAAAATACCCTTGTCACATGAAGTTGTGTGCTTTCAGAGTCAGATGCTTGATTTCGTGACCTCAAATTCTAAATCGAAGGGCTTGAAACCAAATTCGTGGAAAATTACTTCTTTCTTGAAAACTACATCACTTCAGAGGGAGCTGTTTCGCACAATGTTTTATACTATCAACCTCTCCCCATTACTCGTAATCAAGAAAGGTTTTATGACAATAATTATTTTGAGTAATTACAAATAGTGTCCACTGCCTCATTCACTAATCAATTACTTTTTCTCCATCTTCCTACCCTCAATCTTATCCTTTGTGTTTCCATCTTCTTGTGTCCCAACCAGCCCCTTACCTCAAAACCAATCTCCCCGATTTGTCTTCCTGTTCACCATCTACCCCATCTGTGTTCTTTCTTAAATCTTGAGCTCTCTGCCAGGGTCGAAACATCAGACCATTAACTATTTTTTTTCATTTATCCCATTGGTCCTTTTTGTTGGTAAGCAGTTTGCAGCAGCTTGCTCTATTTTCTCACTTTGAAATGTCTGAACGAGTTTTTTTTTCTTTTTCTTTTGAGTGGAGCTCTAAGACTCCGTTTATTCATCATCAGTGAAAACACAGAACATCTTCAATGGAACATTAACACATACTGTTAGATCAATACATTAAGGATACACAAGGCTAGTTAAAAGACAATGAACAAAGGTGATATTACATATCAAACAACAAGAACATCAAAACATGATAAAAAGCCAAATTTTGCAAGGAGAATGTTAAACTTAAAACGAACGTAAAGGACAGTAACGAGTTTTTTACTGACCTTGTCCAGCTCACCAAGGAGAAGTTGGTATTTCAATATCCTTTGAACAGGTTTGATCAAGAAAGACGCTAGATCCCAACAGTTCGTACTCTGCCTGTTAAGGGATATAATTAAGAAACATAAATTGAGAGAAGAAAAAAAACACAGTTATGTAACAGGAGACTGAAGGATCCAATACCAAAATTCAAATGAGAAGGCTAGGGAGATATTTAGAATTACATTTAACTTAATATGGGATAAGTTTCCATAATCAGAGATTTTCAAATTTTAAAATCAGAACATAAACAGATTGGTTTTATTTTCAGGGAACTTTCTGCAGAGCTCAGCTTTATAATCATTAAAAAAAAATCAAGCTCAAAACTCTGGATCAAGCTGTGGCTAATTTCTTTTTGGAGGTTTGACTTTTTGATATTTATTCGAATTTTACCTGACAAGTTCCAGTCCTTGGTTGATGTACTCTTGTACTTCGTCATTTTCTTCATACTGAAAAGGAATAAAAAGTCATGCAATCAGGTTCCAATTTCATGGCTCTGCTTACCGCCGAATACTACGCTTACGATCACGATTCCCCGCTTATGTGCAAGCGCCGAATTTCTGCGCTAGCCTTGTAAGCGTAGAATGCCTAGTAACGTGCAGTACGCATGCGCAGGAGCCAAACTTCGCCGCTAACCTGTGAAATACGCTTGCCGTAAGCACAGAATTCCCTGCTTCCGTAAGCGCCGATTCTGTGCTTACGGTAAGCAGAGCCATGAAATTGGGCCCAGAAATGAACTGAAAACCAAAAGTTGTTATTGCCATTAATTTTAAGAGTGATTACCAAACTTTCCATTTAAGATGAATCTTAGTGCTTTGAGAAAATGAGCCCAGGTTTTACAGGCGTACCTTTTCAAGTAGCGTTGTAGCGTCGTCATGATTCCTACAGTACTCTGCATACGCCTTGTGTAGATCGTTACTGTGTCTCATGAAACACTGACCTGAAACCAATCAAATACCCAAGCCAAAAAAATACGTTCAGGCAAGGAGTGGACTGCAATTTGCTCAATATTATAGACTTCTTATCACCCCAACACTAAGCTTATCCTACACAATCGTACATTATCTGGCGACTGTTGGTTCTACACTGCTGGGCCCACTACGTGGAATAAGTTACCTCATAACATTCGTCATGCTCAATCACTGACTGCCTTCTTGAAAGCTCATAGGAGTAACTTATTTACTCCTTAATTTCTTTCCCCTTAATTTTTTGCATGTTACTCTGTTTGTTTTTTAAGCACGGTGATAAAGCTTGTAAGAGCACTTTATATACATTCTTTTTTGTATTGGGCCAAACAACAAAAAATACCAGTTGATCGTCCGGATTTTTCAAAAAAGAGAAGGATGAGGGCCTTACTATTTACTATTTTTTTTCTCAAGATGGCCGCTAAGTATTTCAAATCAAACAGGCCACCAATTCTTCAGTTTGAATCAACCGCAAACTTATTTATACCTATTAGTTGCATGAGGACCTGTGTTAACACTAACAGGGTCAGATAACACTAAAAAGATTTGCTGGTATAGGCATTCTATAATATTGTTTTATGAAACAGACGGTTACAAGTGTTCGAGAGCATCAAGTTAGATTCGGGAAAAGCTCCTAGGCCAGTCCTTTTTAAAAGATGGATAAAAAATTTTAAAAAAAGATGCGGCCCCAAAAAAAGATGCTGGCGGGGACGATCAACCTGTTTTTTTTTTTTTTTTGGCCTTGTATTGTGTAATGCCTGCTGCAATCCAATGAATTAATACCCTTAGGTAGAATTTAAAACAATTTAACACCTTTTTAATAGTACCCTTAACAAAATTTAAGACTAAAAGTTTGTAAATAAAAGCAGGAGAGAAATAGCTACATACCCACTCTTTGCTAGCTTTATGAAAAATTGGATGCTACAAATGAAGAAGTTCTTACCAATAAACTGATCTTCAGGAGCATTTCCCTCAATCGTTTCTTCAAGATCATTCAGAAATTTATCTGATATCTCGATGACTTGCTCCATGTTGCCAAATAGAATCTCCAGCTCTAAGCCTTTAGTCTACAAAAAAGAAATAAATTATGTTATTTAAAGGAACATGACAGAATTGGTTTTGCTAGCAAAACAGTTGCTGACAGTGTAAGCACTCTATGTAATCCACCATATATATAAACTGACAAACCTGTAGAAGTTTGAGATCGATCGGCCATCTGGGTCACGAGAGAATAGTGAAAAAAACAATTACAAATTTTGCATTGCATCGATGCCAAAACAAAAATGAATAAAACGCTCACTGAGCGATAAACTCAAAACTTTTAGATTATTTATTTCTCATCAAATATAAAATTTCAGACAGAAATATTTCAAGGGATGTTTTCAACTATCATCATCATCATTAGACCGTGTAAGTTTTATGTAAATCTGTGATCTTCACGATTTTACTTTCTTACCAATTCTGTAACGTTCCTTTAAAGTACAGAGTTTATATCAAAAGCTGCATTGCTTGACAATTTTGTTCTTAGCATAAACAAGCAGGATACCAGTACGTATTTTGGGGGGTTTTAACCTTATTCACCAATGTGTGTAAGCACTGTATTATCAGTACTTTCCCGAGTTTTGTCCCCAAAAAATCACAGGCATATTGCTCGGTTGGGATTCAAACCCACGACCCTTGCAATTCTACAGCAGTTTCATACCAACGAGACTACCGAGATTGCCCAGAGGCACTTGAGTCCTATGTCTTAGAAGCCGGTACATCTTATAAAGGGAAGGTACACGTTTGGTAATTGTCAAAGACCAGTCTTCTCACTTGGTGTATCTCAACATAAGCTTAAAATAACAAGCCCGCGAAAATTTGAGCTAAATTGGTCATCGAAGTTGCGAGAAATTGATGAGAGAAACAACACCCTTGTTGGACGAATTTGTGTGCTCTCAGATAGGAATAAAAGACTTCTGGCTAGAAGCCTTATATTATTTTAGTGAGAAATTACCTCTTTCTCATAATCTATGCTACATGTACTTCAGTTCAGAGGGAGCCGTTTCTCACATTGTTTTATACTATCAACAGCTCTCCAATGCTCGTTACCAAGTCAGTTTTAAGTTAATATTTGTTTTGAGTAATTACCAAATGTGTACCTTCCCTTTAAATACCCGATAAAAGATATTTTGTCTGTTAACCTTATTGTGACAAGCCTGATTCAAAATTTTTTAAGGGCAACAAACAAAATCGGAAATCAGACTTAAGAATATCATGCGTGTTAGGAGTTCCCGTCACCAATCAAAATCAAACCCAAATCACCCAAATCAAACAAGAGTCCAAAGCAAGAAAAATAACCATGATGCTCCATTCTCCGAATATTGTTTTTTTGTTTTCCCCGGACTGAGTTGGCATCAACCTATTCACCTGCAATAAAATGTAACCATGGAGATAGACAAAAATAATCGACCTCCATGATGTGACCTGGGCCCAATTTCATAAAGCTGTTTAGCAGAAAATACTGCTTAGCACAATTTTGTGCTTACATGCTTGGTGAAATTGAGCCCTGCCCATAGAAAAGTTCAGATGTTAAAAGCTTAGTGCAAGAGTTATGGCAAGAAATAGATAAGCAAGACCAGTTTCAAAACCCAATTTCCTAAATCTGTGCCCAATTTAACGGATCTGCTTACCGTAAGCAAAGAATCAGGGCTTATGGAAGCAGGGAATTCCATGCTTAGGGTAAGCCCATTTCATGAGCTAGCTGGAAATTTGTGCTTGTGCGCTTGGGAACTCCTAGTATACTAGGCACTCTTTGCTTGAGCTAGCTGGAAATTTGTGCTTGTGCGCTTGGGAACTCCTAGTATACTAGGCACTCTTTGCTTGAGCTAGCTGGAAATTTGTGCTTGTGCGCTTGGGAACTCCTAGTATACTAGGCACTCTTTGCTTACACAGCTTGCGCAGAAGTTTGCCGGTAAGCAGAGCCATGAAAATTGGGCCCCGACGCCACCACCACAGTCTTGGTTGGGCCATTTTGGGAGTCAGTTTCCCTGTGTGTTACTGAATTATAACTCGCTCACCGAATTATTACATGCAATTTTGACTCGGGGGCAGAGTGTAGCTGTGTTTGAAGCAAAGCCGTAGATTGAGAGAGTTGTGACAACTTGTGATTAGAAGCCATTTTGTGTCAAAAGAACCGCCCCAAAATACATGGGCGAACACAGGGTGCTGGACTACTCTTGCCCATTGGGTTGTGCTGTTTGGACCAAAAATGGCATCTAGCATCAATGGGACCAAAGAAAACTCGGGTCTATTTCGCAAAGATAGTCCTAACTTAGGACTAGTCCTAGGACTCTTTTGGAGTAATTAAAAACTTACGGCTAGTCCTAAGTCATTGTGTAAGTTAAGCTGAGTTTGACAAGACGTGTCCTAACTCTTTGTGAAAATGACCCCTGGGATGGATTTCACAAAGAGTTAGGACTAGTCTTATCTCGAGTTAGGACGAGTTACTAGTTCTAACTTAGGACTAGCTGTACGTTTTTGATATCTCTTAGGACTAGTCCTAAGTTACGACTAGTCCTAACTCTTTGTGAAATCGAACCCCTGGTCCCTCTACATGTATGTCACAACTCTCTAAACACACAGCTCTGGTTTGAAGTCAGTGCATAGGAATAATCAGTGAGGATGATGCCAGTACCAGCTACACCGCTCTAGTAAGTTTTTTTAGTGTAAGGGCCTGGTCACACGAGCCTGCAATTTACAGGGAGCCAGTTCCAGGCAATCTCCAAGAAGAAAAAGCCATTCACATTTGAATGTTCAAACAAATTTGTTGGGATTGTGTGACATTGTTTGAATTTTTTTCCATGCAATACCAAAGTGGTCCTGTCGCATGCACTGCAGTTGGTTGCCTCCAAGTTGCCTGTAAAAGTTGTTTTGTGTGACAAGGCCCTTACACTTAAAAACTGACCTCCGTAAGGAGTTAAAAATAAGGTAGGGAAACACTATTCTTGTAAGAAACTGTGCATAAATCAGATCTAGCTAAACCCTTCACCTGCAAAAGAACGAGCTGTAAGTGTTAGTCTCCCAACAAAAACCAATTACTCAAATTGCCATAAACATTTTATAATAAGTAAGACCACAGACAGTTTCGGATGTAATTAAAAAAAATATATATATATATATATAAAAAATATAAAAAAAAGAAAAAAACAAGCATTTTGCATTACGGGAATGGTCCATTAAATGGTCCTAAAAAGACACATCTTTTTCGTCTGGCAACTCACACCTGTTATCTCCATGTAACTGCTTTTTCCAAACATTAGACTTAATTGGATTATGCACAAGCCAGTAGGGATGGTGACTTCCCCAGGCAAATTAAAAGCTCCTCTTTTAAGTTTGAAGACCCAAGTCATTCATTGATACATACTCGCTCAATGAAAAGAATATTTGTGTTGGTCCACACTCAGAAATTCTTTAATGGATTTATCCCGTGATGGAGTTAACTTCTCAACAAATAAAGAGCAGAAAGCGAGAATTGATTTTCGTGGTTAGAGATGCGAGCAGAGAAGATGCAAGATGCAGGGGGGGGGGGGGGTGGTGGTAAAGGAAGAGGGGTGGAGTGTAAGGAAGACGGGGGTGGGGTATACCAATTTCTTTTCTCCCGTTCTCTCGTTTTCATCAAGTTGTTGCTGAATGAGTATCTTGCTGATGATCTCCTGGAAGGTAATATTATTTCACGAAAATCACAAAAACAACGGCGCAGTGTATGAACTTTCATGAATCTATTTATGTTTATGATATCAAATGACACTGAACAATAAGAAGTAACTAAAAATAGTAAACTTGTGGGTACAATCATGTTATTCAAATTCTTGTCTAGATGAAGATTTCTCCGACGATGACTAGAGCAAGGTCGACATAAAGTTGAAACCAAATTTATCTCTTTTAGGAATAGACCTTATGCATTTGATGTAATTTCAGTGGGTCGCCCTCGCCTTGAGGTCAAAAGGAGTATTTTTATTGGCCAATCCTCTGCATCGTACGCACAAATACGAGTGTTTCCATTGCAGAGCTGGCAACATCTGCATCTTCACATATCAGTCAGGGAGATATTTAAAAATTACAATGAACACAACAGGGAAAATGCTTCCATAATCAGGGAGACTTTCAAATTAGTCCATCAGAACATGAAAAGATTGGTTGATTTTCCGAGAACCTTTTGCAGAGTTTGCAGCTCTGTACTTGTTTCCAGGGCCCAATTTCATAGCGCTGCTTAGCGGCCGATTTTGTGCTTACTGTGCATTTTCTATTTCATAGCGCTGCTTTCCGTAAGCACACGAAAAGGCATGCTAACCTTCCGGTGCTTACGGCACAAAAATAAATGACGTCACAATGCAAATCCACGGTAAACACGCAATATGGCTGCCTAATTTTTCTGCTAACATGTGAAATACGCTAAGGCTTAAGCAAATTTTTCTGCTACAGTAAGCACGCAAATTTGCTTACCGTTAAGCAGCGCTATGAAATTGGGCCCTGGTAGTTTTACCTCTAAGATAGTGGCTGAATGATACAATGCATATGGTCTACAGTGAAGATTATTACAAGAATTCCCCCCCCCCTAACGCGATTGTGTTTTTTTCTGCACTTTAAAATTGCCACTGTTGTAGTGCTTTTCAATGGGGAACTTCTTTTCTTCTAAATTGATCCCAAAAAGTGAATCCTTAAACAAAAATCAGGAAATGAGGATGGTATTGGCAATTCTAAAGTGCAGAAGAAAATAAATTTGTTTCTTCACTGTACCTGTTTATCTTTCAACACAGACATGAACCCCTCCTGGCATAGTTTGATATCTCGTACGTAATCTCGCTCCGTGTTGAGCAACTCCGCGATGACCTTCTCGCGGAAGTCTCCCATCGTCATCTTCGACTCCGGAACGGGTGTCGGCTGGACATCTTGAAGTTGTTCTGATAAAAATGAAGAGGTGATATTGGTAAATAATGAGAAGTTCCATCGTTCCACTAAGCGGAGGTAGTTGTCTCCACGGAGTTGAGTCTTTCACCCAGATAGTATTTAATAAGCAGAATTGTTCTTTCAGAACGCAGTAGTGTCTAGAATTTTAAAAAATCTACTCCGCAGTAGTGGAGAAGTCTCCCGATTCTGAAAAATCTTCTTCTCGGTAGTAGAATTAGCAAGACAAGTTCCCAAAAGAACATAATCTACCCAGCAAGTAGATATACACATAGGGTGTGTTCGATTAGCTTCCCTGGGTCTACCCCGCGGTGCTCACTCGGGTGAGCCCCTGACAAGAGCTAAACGAACGATCACTCACCGCTCTCGTATTGACATCATGCAGTTTAGAATTTGAGGTCTCGAAATCAAGCATCTGAAAGCACACAACTTCGTGTGATAAGGGTGTTTTTTTCTTTCATAGTTATCTCGCAACTCCGACAATCAATCGAGCTCAAACTTTCACAGGTTTGTTATTTTATGTATATATGTTGATATACACCAAGTGAGAAGACTGGTCTTTGACAATTACCAATCGTGTCCACTGTCTTCAAAGATTTGATTTTAAACTTTTTTTTAGGTTAACAGTTAAAAATTTTAAGGTATAGATTTTGACTTACCCAAATCAATATAAAACATTTTCTGTGACAGTTTCTCCTCAAAAACACAAAACAAGAAACTCCTCCACAAAAATCTTCCTAAAATATTTCAAAGTCCTTAACTAATCGAACACATCTGAGAACAACTCTTCTTCCATTACAACAAAAACACTGATCAATCCAAACAAATTTTGTTGTTGATGGGCTGGATTGGCCTGGATGAATCAGTGGGCAGTAAGTACAGCCCCTTTAAATGCTAAGAAACGCCAAAGCGAAAACAAATCCTCTTCAAGTACTACAAAAACACTGATCAAACAGAACAAAGTTATCTTAGTCGGCAGTAAACTACTCAGTTATAGATAGTATTTCATAGATGTCTGAACAACAGTTGGAAATTATTCCCCATTACTCCCGGGTTGTATCGAAAACTTGGGTGTGATCTGACTGGCAACCCCCTAGCAAAGATATTGATAAAGTAGAGAGACCACCAACATTAAGGCTAGATAGCTCAGTTGGTAGAGCGCCGGTACGCTAATCTGGAGGTCGTTGCTTCAAATCCTGCTCTAGTCAACTTGTCTTTGTTCAACCACAAATTATTTCGTAAGTGATACATGCAGAAGTCCACAGATATCACCACAAAAGCACATTGACAATAAACTGAACTCTTATAGGTACGCCAATATCTCTCACACCCTTCAGTCTCCTGACGATGACTAGAGCAAGCTTGTCAAAACGTTGAGGTCAATTCAAAACTCCGCAAGACAAGTTCTCACCAAAACATACTCTACTAGCAAGTAGATACACACATGATGTTACCGCAAACCAAATAGACAACTTTCTCCGAAACTGTCTACAGCTTTCTCCAGAAGACAATCAGAGCATACTGATCGACACATCGAGTTGAAACCAACGTTTCTTTTCAGAACCACCCAAACTCATTTAGAGATAGTCACTGCACGGTGTTACCGCAAACCTTTCCATATCAAATAGACAACAACACACTAAACAATCAGTCAGACTTTGGACAAATACTAACAATAAATACCAATAAAACAAAACAGAGGAGCATTCGCTACAGGCCAGGAACCAAACAAGGACAAGACCCAACAATCAATTGCACATTAATCCATGATCCCCGACGATCAAATTCCAAAAAAGCCTTGTATACGTGTAATCTACTTCCTCTTGTTGAAACTTGACTCTCCTTCATTAACGATATAAACTTCCTCAACGGCAAGATAAGCCAACATTTAATCTCATATTCCTTTCATTCTTGAAAGGCACCGGACACTTTTTACCCCAATTTGTTTTTTAGCATACAAACTTTGTTGGTAGCGAGCAACAGAGAGCAAGCATGCAGCATGCAGCATCAGAGTCCAGCATTCTCCAGAAGACGATCAGAGCATACTGATCGAAACGTCGAGTTAATCCAACGGTTCTTTTCAGAACCACCCCAACTCATTTAGAGATTGTTATTACATGGTGTTACCGCAAACTTTTCTATATCTTACTTCCACCATGCAAAGTTTCAAATCCTACCAACAGAGAGCAGTTGATAGTACAAAAACATTATGAGAATTGGCTCCCTTATTGTTAATAAAGAGGTAATTTCTCACTAATATATTAAAAAACCTCAGGTCTGAAGACTTTTTAGGCATCTGAAACTATTTGTGCAACAAGGTTGTGTTTTTCTTTCATTATTCTCTTGCAACTTCAATGACCACTTGAGTCTACATATTTACAGGTTTGTTATTTTCTGCATATGTTGGGATACACTAAGTGAGAAGACTGGTCTTTGACAACTACCAAACGTGTCCAGTGCCTTTAAAACCTTGTTATCGTACCAGTGGCCTTCTATATTAAAAACAGGTATTTTTCTTTCCATTTCAATAGCTTCGTTTGGAAGGTTGATTTCACAGGGGATCACCTTACAGGGATGCAACTTTTTATTTCAAATTTCAAATAATAAAACAAAAGGGAAACTGACAGTGTCAGTTTTCTTTCGTCAAAGACCAGTATTCTCTCTTTGTGTATCCCAACATACATATGCATAAAATAACAAACCTGTGACAAATTGGGCTTCAATGCACATTAAAGGCAGTGGACACTATTGGTAAAATGTCAAAGACCAGTCTTCTCACTTGGTGTATCTCAACATATGCATAAAATAACAAACCTCGGTGAAATTTGAGCTCAATTGGTCGTAGAAGTTGCGAGATAACTATGAAAGAAAAAAAACACACTTGTCACACGAAGTTGTAAGCTTTTAGATGGTTGATTTCGAGACCTCAAATTCTAAATCTGAGGTCTCAAAATCAAATTCGTGGAGAATTACTTCTTTCTCAACCTACATGTATGGCACTTCAGAGGGAGCTGTTTCTGACAATGTTTTATACCATCAACCTCTCCCCATTACTCGTCACCAAGTAAGGTTTTATGCAAATAATTATTTTAAGTAATTACCAATAGTGTCTACTGCTTCTAAAGTCGCAAGAAAAAGATGAAAGAAAAACACCCTTACTGCACAGAATTGTGGGCTTTTAGATTCCTGAAAGGCTTCAGGCTTAAGCCTTTCTGAGATTCAAATTTGTGGATGAAAAAGATCCCTTTCTCTAAAACCACATTACTTTAAAGGGTTTCGATTCCAACAATGTTCGATTGTATCAACAGCTCTCCAGACTACTGGATCGGTCTATTGCAACGGTCGTGGGTTTCGAACCCCCACCCGAGTAATAATGCCTGTGATTTCTTCACAGAACTCAGGAAAGTACTGAGTATACACTGCTAACACACATCGGGTGCAAGGGTAAAACCAAATGTACACATTACTATACAAATTCATCATAAGGGGGTATACTCTCTCAATGCGGGTAGTAAATGCCTCACATGGATACTACTACCTCAATTGGGGTATACACAAGTACATAAATACCTCTATTGGGAGACTTTGGATTACTGTTTTAGGTTTATACCTTTTGCTACATGTACAAATGGGTTCTACACTTCTAACACTAATGTACAAATCTGTACGTGTGTTGAATCCTAAATTGAATAACTGTTCCAACACTACTTGGGCATGACCCAGATTGTGTAAAAGCAAGTTGATCAACAATTGGGCATGATGGACCCAACTTGTGAACGATCAAATTTAGCAAAAGTAAGAAGGCCTGACCCAATTTGTGTACCCCCAAATTTGGCATCAATTGGGCCCGACTCAACTTGTGTCAGCCAAGTCTGGCATCAATTGGGCCTAGCCCATTTTGTGTTCACTAAAGTTTGGCATCAATTGGGCATGACCCAACTTGTGTACACCACATTTGGCATGTACTCAAGTGCGGCAAGAACTAAGTTGGGCAAGCCCAAGTTGGAACAATTATCAAGTTAAGGTATAGTCTGTAACATAAATGTCGACACATCAAACCTACCTCCCACTGCCACTGAAAGTTGGAAGACGACAAAATAATAATTAAAATAAAACGGTTTATAGCTTAGAAAAAAATATTTGAAACACAAAGCATAATTTAGCTGTAAAATGTTAAAGCCATTATACACTTTCGGTAAACAGTATTGTCCCAGTCCCACACTTCGTATCACAACTTCTATATAAAATAACAAACCTGTGAAAATTTAGGCTCAATCGGTCATCGGAGTCGGGAGAAAATAACGGGAAAACCCACTCTTGCTTCCGCTTGTTCGCCGTGTCATGACATGTGTTTAAAATAAATCCGCAATTCTTGCTATCGAGAATTAATATTGTTTTAATGTTTTCTCAAAAAGTAAAGCATTTCATGGAACAATATTTCAAGAGAAGTCTTTCACCATTACCTTCTGTAAACCCTGTAAATTATTTGTAAATCTGTGAACTTTTTGTTTGTTTCTGTACCGAAAGTGTATTATGGCTTTAATGTTTATGTCACAGCTTAGAATACAATATTTGAAACACAAAGTATAATATTCAGCTTTAAAATTGTAATACCCATTATTAATTTTGCCGATAAAGTTTTCGAAGCATTCTACATAAGCTGCTTAGGCATGCAACTCTAGTTTGTTTTAAACATAATTTGAGAGATCATCTGACATCACAAGGCCGGAAGGCCACTCCAAGATGAGGGTAACAATTAACTGATTTGGGCAGGCAACCCCAAATCAACTTTCACTAGGGCTAGTAACCACCTACTCCTGTGGCTGAAACAGGATTACCCCTTTCACAGTCCATAAGGATGTAGGCATGGGTATCATCCACTAGGAGCCACCTACTCCTGGGGCTGAAACAAGTTTATCCCCTTCACAGTCCATAAGGATGTAGGCATGGGTAGCATCCACTAGGAGCCACCTACTCCTGGGGCTGAAACAGGGTTACCCCCTTCACAGTCCATAAGGATGTAGGCATGGGTAGCATCCACTAGGAGCCACCTACTCCTGGGGCTGAAACAGGTGTATCCCCTTCACAGTCCATAAGGATGTAGGCATGGGTAGCATCCACTAGGAGCCACCTACTCCTGGGGCTGAAACAGGGTTACCCCCTTCCCAGTCCATAAGGATGTAGGCATGGGTAGCATCCACTAGGAACCACCTACTCCTGGGGCTGAAACAGGGTTACCCCCTTCACAGCCTGTAAGGATGTAGGCATGGGTAGCATCCACTAGGAACCACCTACTCCTGGGGCTGAAACAGGGTTACCCCCTTCACAGTCCATAAGGATGTAGGCATGGGTACATCCACTAGGAGCCACCTACTCCTGGGGCTGAAACAGGGTTACCCCCTTCACAGTCCATAAGGATGTAGGCATGGGTACATCCACTAGGAGCCACCTACTCCTGTGGCTGAAACAGGGTTACCCCCTTCACAGTCCATAAGGATGTAGGCATGGGTACATCCACTAGGAGCCACCTACTCCTGGGGCTGAAACAGGGTTACCCCCTTCACAGTCCATAAGGATGTAGGCATGGGTATCATCCACTAGGAGCCACCTACTCCTGGGGCTGAAACAAGTTTATCCCCTTCACAGTCCGTAAGGATGTAGGCTTGGGTATCATCCACTAGGAGCCACCTACTCCTGGGGCTGAAACAGGGTTACCCCCTTCACAGTCCATAAGGATGTAGGCATGGGTATCATCCACTAGGAGCCACCTACTCCTGGGGCTGAAACAAGTTTATCCCCTTCACAGTCCGTAAGGATGTAGGCTTGGGTATCATCCACTAGGAGCCACCTACTCCTGGGGCTGAAACAGGGTTACCCCCTTCACAGTCCATAAGGATGTAGGCTTGGGTATCATCCACTAGGAGCCACCTACTCCTGGGGCTGAAACATGGTTACCCCCTTCACAGTCCATAAGGATGTAGACATGGGTAGCATCTACTAGGAGCCACCTACTCCTGGGGCTGAAACAGGGTTACCCCCTTCCCAGTCCATAAGGATGTAGGCATGGGTAGCATCCACTAGGAGCCACCTACTCCTGGGGCTGAAACAGGGTTACCCCCTTCACAGTCCATAAGGATGTAGGCATGGGTATCATCCACTAGGAGCCTGGCTGGTAGAGCAGATTACACTACCTTCCCAACTTTTTATGAAGCAGTTATGGTCAAGTGCCGGGCTCAAGAGCACAGGTGTCATGACCAGGATTCGAACCCACACTCTGCTGCTGATAACCCAGAGCTTGGGTCCGGTGAACTGGACCACTTGTGCATAAAACCACAATTTGTTAGCAAAAGTTTGTTCTGATCTTTGCAACTTCTTTACAACAAATTATTCAAAACCACAAAGTTTTTTATAAATGTTTACCTTCCAGACTCTGCACTTCTGTTTGCAAATTTTCAATATTCCCGATGCAATCAGTCAACTGCTGTTCTATGTCCTGCATTTCAGTATTATCTGATGTTTGCTGTAACGCCAGCTCAAGGGCCTTCTTCTCTTCTCGTTGTTTCTGTAAACAAAATTACAACATGAGACAGTTGGCATTTTCTTTTACAATTAAAAGCTTGTCCTTTTATTGACCAGCTCAACTTGACAAACTCAGCACCCGTTAGAGGCTTTGAAAATAGCTACCGTTCAGCATGGCATCATGCATTGAAGCATACATGTACACTGCCCTTTGCACCGAGTCTAACGATAGCTGTAACTGCCACCAAAGCTGTTTTTCGGGCTAGCTTTTAGCCCCATGTTTGGACACATTTCTGCCATTGACCGGGTCTAGTCCCAGACTCACATATCAAAATCACAGCACAACTAATGATGTGCAGTCTGTTTCTCTGTGCGCATGAAGTGTAGAAAGAAAAAAGTGGAGTCAAGTATTCACAGTGCGGACGGGAAAATTTTTGTAGCCCACGATAAAAAACGTGGAACTGGACAGGACAGAAATTACACAAGAGGGCAATATAACTTACCGCAATGATCACCTTCAGCTCCGCAATACTTCCTTTTAAAGCATTCACAGTCTCCTGTACCTCTAATTCTTCCTGACTTATATCTGCAAAAAACAAAAACAAAATTCATGTGATTAAAGGCAAAGTGTTCCTTTAGTTTTTAAAACCGTTCGATTGTTTTAATTTTTGGTTCGATTGTTTTAATCCTATATAAATGTAGAAATATACAATACAACTAACATCTAAAACTTCATTTCAAAAGGTGGTCGCGTTGTTGAGATATCGCTGCAAAACTGGAGCAAATATTTCAACACAGGAAGAATCATCCCTAATAGGAACACACAATCTGTTCTCAGAATCAAATTTTGGGGAATAAAATCTTTTATCTTTAAACGTAACCACAATACGTTGAAAAGTTAAACGTTCCAAAAAATGTTTTATACTATTAAAAGCTGGTGTAAGTTTTTTGTAGCGCCATTAAATTTAAGAGTGATTACCAAATGTAAACCTTCCCTTTAAAGATGGATACCGGCAAAACATAAATGCCCAATATTATTATTAGTATTATTAGCTTTTATTACAAAGTTTCAAATACTATTTTTATGAAAGTATTTTTTTAAAATAACAGTTTAAATAAAAAAAACTTTTTTGGGGGATGGGGTAACAATACAAGGGTCAAAAATGGAGAAATCACATCTCTGTCAGCTCCCTCAACTTACTTCCTTCAGGTCTCAGTTTTGCCAGAATATCGTCTTCGGCTGATCTCGGTCCCGGTCCAAATTTAGGAGGCGCAGGTCGGGGTGGCATCTTCTTCTTTGAGGCCGGCTCCTTTGGTCGAGCCGGAGGTGGTCTTACCGGTTTGACCTTTGACTCGGTGGCTGGGCTTGGCTCCATGCCAAGACTGAGGATATCTTCAACCGGTGCCGAGTCGAATTCAGTGGTGGGTTGAGGCGAATCTTCAAGGGAAATAAAAAGAACAAAAGTTGCTTATAAAATTGAAAACACATACAACAAATAATAATAATAATAAAATAGGGCATTTTGGGCGTCTATATGAAACTGAGCACTGGTGGAACACTAACCAAAGAAGACATCAAAGTCCCCGTCCAAGAGAGACGCGCTCTGGTCCGTCGTGATGGCAGTAGCATCTGGCGGCAGTGGAGGCTCCCTCTCTGGCATCCCGGTGAAATCATCCTCTCCGAATTTACTCGGATCAAACATCTGCTGGACGCTGGCCTGGAAGCTTTGAAGATCTTGCTGGAATTGATCGTGATCTGCTTAGAGAACCAAAGATTAGGAAGCGGAGGTTAAAGGTAGTGGACACTATTGGTAATTACTCAAAATAATTATTAGCATAAAACCTTTCTTGATTACGAGTAATGGGGAAAGGTTGATAGTACAAAGCATTGTGAGAAACAGCTCCCTCTGAAGTGACGTAGTTTTCAAGAAAGAAGTAATTTTCCACGAATTTGATTTCGAGACCTTAGAATTTGAGGTCTCGAAATCAAGCATCTGAAAGCACACAACTTCGTGTGACTATGGTGCCACAAGGGTGTTTTTTTCTTTCTCGCAACTTCAACGACCGATTGAGCTCAAATTTTCACAGGTTTGTTATTTAATGCATATGTTGAGATACACCAACTGTGAAGACTAGTCTTTGACAATTACCAATAGTGTCAAGTGTCTTTTTAAGAGTGAACTGGAAGCCTATGTAGAAGGCCATGATTAAGTATCAATGAAATGGCATTTTCTGTACATTCTTAAAGGGTTTTGATACCTTTTGTTGATCAAGTTTTTTGACTATGAAACGAATCCCTACTCATTGTGAATGAAGATGAATATAAATCACCTGTAGAAGTCTTAGCTTCATACAACTTCATTAGTCGTCAAGTTTTTGAATAAAAAAGTGAAAATAACGGAGCAATGTTTTCAGGAGAGTCGGGGTAAATCCGCTGTACATGCAAAACTAAATTATTTTTGTCTCATTGAGACGAAAAAATATTTTTCGTGAACTTGTTTTACTCATTTCTCAAAAACTACAGCACCTCGTCAATTAACATCTTAAGGAAAGCTTTCTACCATCGTTATAAAAATAATTACACGAAGAAATGGATTCCCCAAATGGCAGAAATAATGGACAAGCATTTGTGAAAGTGTGTTTGCATTGGGCAACTCCGTGTAGACACCAACAATGTTTGTGTGTTTTCAAATTTGCCTTGTTTGGAAAAACAGGCGGGAAACGATTATATTTGAAATGACGCTGACAAGCATCCAATATTTATCCATATTGAACTTCAAAAGTATATTTCTAGCTACATTTACCTTGAGAATCTAGACCCGGTGGTAGTTCAAAGTCTTGAGGATGGCTGTATAGCGGCGGGGTAGAACCTCCTTCTCCATCGGAACTTCTGCCTCGCGGTCTCGGTACAGCGCTTTTGGTGTTAAACCTCTTCGCTTTTGGAGACTCCAACACAGCAGGGTTTTTCAGTTTTGATTTGGTCGGCGGGGGAGGAAGTTTGAAAGCGGTAGGCGCCTGGTAATCAGAGCTGGAGGGCGGTCGAATACTGAAGTTGATGTTCTGCATTAGGTAGTCGTCGGAGAAGTCTGACGCCATGCTGTCGTCGCGGATGAGGTTCATGGGTGGACGGGAATATGGTATGAGGGAAGGAGATTGATCTGAGGGTTGGGGTGGCAGCTGGGGTTTGATGGCAGGGGTCGGGGTCAGGTGCTGAATTGCTTGAGGTAAGGCAGTGATGATTGGAGGGGGAGGTACCGAAGCCGGAGGAGGCGACTCTGCTTTGAATGGATTCGGCGAGGGCTGACGGGGCGGTAATGGCGGGGGTGCCGTTATCTGCGCGGGTATCGCCGTGGATTGGTTCTCGGCCGAGAACGGATTCGGTGAGGGTTGGCGAGGCGGAACAGGTGGCAGTGTCTCTGAGGGTTTGACATCCTCTGAATCGGTTCTCGAGAAAGGGTTGAACTTTGGTACCGTGGAGGGACCACACTCTGTGGTTTCCTCTCCGGCAAGAGCTCGATCCAAGTCTTGATTGACTTGCGAAAGCGTCAAAAGATCCGACTTCACCTTCGGAGATTTCGGTGAGGCTGGCGAAGCGGGGGACCCTGATGATCCCGGTCGCGGTACACTGTGAATATGAGCTGCTGTCATTACGCTGAATGGCTTGGCTGTCGTTAGCGACTCATAGCTCATCTTCCGCTGGAATGATGGTTTGGAGTCTCCCGTGGCATGGGGCAGGCTCTGGGGTACAAGTGGCGGGGAGAGAGGAGCACTCATAGGTGCTAAAATTGAGGATTCTGGTTTGTCAATCGGACTCATGTCCATCAGGGATTTGTTCTGATTCACCGCTGTGGAGTTGCTAGATTTGGTATTGCTGAAGGGATTGGCGGTCGTCGGCTGAATCGGGGAAGCGCCCTCTGGAGGTGATAATTGTCCAGATAAGTTTATCTTCCTGTATGTCCCGCTGCCGAGCTTGAACCCGACCTGATCATGGTGGGGTACTTGGGGTTTTAGAGGCTGTATGTCAGGGAGAATATGTGGTGATGAATTGCCAGTTGTGTCACCGAGAGGGTCAAAACAGAGCAAGTCGTCAATCGCTGACGGAGCTTTCGGTTTGTCCAACGAGACATTTGTCGTCTTGGGTGGTAAAGGCGGTTTGGGTTTCAGTTCTGGCTTCCCAGAAGAAGGTTTCGCTGGCGCCGACGAAAATATATCAAGAAGATCCTCAGTCGCGGAAGTTGACGAGCTCCCATTTTGCATGAGGGCATCAGATGGGGCTGGTTTGGGAGGTGGTGGGGCAGGTCTCTTGAAGGATGGAGTTTTCGGCTTCTCCATGATTTTTATATAATTCACAGGGACAAAGCCAGTCCTGCCGGACGGATGCTTTGCCTCGAACCAATCCCCGTCGACTTGCTCGATAATTTGTACGACCTCGCCTTGTTTCACCCCGAGGTCTTGATCCGTCTCCGCCTTGAAATCAAACAGAATCTTACCACGTTTTCCTTTCCATTTTGACCCGCCCGCTTTCAAGTTGTTATTATTAGCGCTACCGGAGGGCACCGGTAAGCTCTGCGGCTTCTGCGCAGAGCTCAGCGAGTTCGTCTGTTTCTTTTGCGGCGGTACATACCCCTCGGGAACGTCGACTTGAATCTGGACGTAGTTACTTGGGAAGATTCCCGAGCTCCCGCCGATTTCCCCTTCCAGCCAGTTGTCGTCAATCTTCCTCAGGAGCGTGATGCGGTCGCCGTCGATGAAGCTGATCTCACCTGGATTCTCCGCGCCGAACGGAAACAGCGCCCTCGCCCATGGCGTCTCCCCAATGCTGGAACTGTCTGTGACTATCTTCGGACTTGCTGGGGCTGGTGAGATAGCCTCAACACCTCCTTGGAATGTATTTCCGAGTCTACTACCGGAGTCAATATTATTTTTCCCAGTGGCCGCAGACGACCCCGCCTCCGAATGTCCTCCGGAGTTGAGGATCTCAACGCAGAGTGCCGGCAGGACTCCAGTCGTCCCGGCAACTGTTCCTCGGTACCAATCCTCATCAATTTTCTCAATAATTGTAATGATGTCATTTTTCTTGAAGCTGAGTTCATCCTTGAGTTGTCCTGAGATGTCTGTTAGAGCTCGTGCTTGAAGGGTCTCACCTTGAGAAGGTGTAAGAAGAAATAACAAGTATTTAATTTATTGATTGATATATCAAGACATTAAAGCCTATGTTCAATGTTAGGTATCAGGCCTCGACATAACCTGGCATGGGTTAGGAGTTAGGGTAAGGGTACACTCAGGTTAAAGGTTAGGGCTAGGGTTAGGAGTTAGGGTAAGGGTACACTCAGGTTAAAGGTTAGGGCTAGGGTTAGGAGTTAGGGTAAGGGTACACTCAGGTTAAAGGTTAGGGTGAGGGTTAGGAGTTAGGGTAAGGGTACACTCAGGTTAAAGGTTAGGGTGAGGGTTAGGAGTTAGGGTAAGGGTACACTCAGGTTAAAGGTTAGGGTGAGGGTTAGGAGTTAGGGTAAGGGTACACTCAGGTTAAAGGTTAGGGCTAGGGTTAGGAGTTAGGGTAAGGGTACACTCAGGTTAAAGGTTAGGGTGAGGGTTAGGAGTTAGGGTAAGGGTACACTCAGGTTAAAGGTTAGGGTGAGGGTTAGGAGTTAGGGTAAGGGTACACTCAGGTTAAAGGTTAGGGCTAGGGTTAGGAGTTAGGGTAAGGGTACACTCAGGTTAAAGGTTAGGGTGAGGGTTAGGAGTTAGGGTAAGGGTACACTCAGGTTAAAGGTTAGGGTGAGGGTTAGGAGTTAGGGTAAGGGTACACTCAGGTTAAAGGTTAGGGCTAGGGTTAGGAGTTAGGGTAAGGGTACACTCAGGTTAAAGGTTAGGGTGAGGGTTAGGAGTTAGGGTAAGGGTACACTCAGGTTAAAGGTTAGGGTGAGGGTTAGGAGTTAGGGTAAGGGTACACTCAGGTTAAAGGTTAGGGTGAGGGTTAGGAGTTAGGGTAAGGGTACACTCAGGTTAAAGGTTAGGGTGAGGGTTAGGAGTTAGGGTAAGGGTACACTCAGGTTAAAGGTTAGGGCTAGGGTGAGGGTTAGGGGGTCGGGGAAATTAGGGGACAGGGTTTTGGGCCAGGTGAAAGAGTTAGAGGTAGGGTTAGAGAAAAGGGGTTAGTGGTTCCAAGTAGGTTGAGGGTTAGGGTGAGGGTTAGTTTGAGAGTTAAGGGTTACATGTAGTTTAGTGGGTCAGGGTTTTGGGTGAGGTTTTTGAGTTAAAGAATATGCATAAGTGGTTAGGGGTTAGGTTGAGGTTATGAGGGGTTAGGGCGAGGGGTGAGGGTTAGGGGATTTGAATTAAGGTTAGGGAAAGGGTTGTGAAGGGTTAGGGTTAGGGTTAGGGTTAGGGTTAGGGTTAGGGTTAGGGGGACGCGTTGCCTTGGATCGAACGAGTTGGCAGTATAAAAAGCATTTGTAACCGTTTGTTTTCAAATGCATAAGGTTGGAAAGATGTTTTAAAAGTAGAATACAATGATCCAAACAAATTTGCCTCGAAATTGCGTGGTTTTCCTTTTGCTTTAAGAACTAACACAATCGGCCATGGCCATTTATGGGAGTCAAATATTTGACTCCCATAAATGGCCGATCGTGTTAGTCGACGAGGTAAAAGGAAAACCGTGCAATTTCGAAGCATATTTGTGTGGATCATTGTATTCTACTTTTAAACCATCTTTCCCAACCATATGTATTTTATAGCAAACGGTTACAAACGCTTTTCAAAGACCAACTCGACCGATCCAAGGCAATGTGTTCCTTCAAGGGCTCAGGGGTTATGAGTCAGCGGTTTGTGTGAGGGGAGGGGTTCAGATTCAGGGTTAAACTCACCTGTGGTACTGATGCGTTTACTCTTCTGTTCCGTAATGTAAGCAACTGGAAATATTCCCGCAGCATTGCCAAGTCTACCTGCCAACCAATTGTCATCAATTTGTTTTGATACCTCAATGACGTCTCCTATACATAAATAACACAGAATCAGTTCACAAAAATAATGCATTTAAAGGGTCTATGTAACTTTTGTAGGACAAAAAAACACAATGTCCACAGATTTACACTAAACTCACACAGTTTGAAGATAATGATAGTAGAAAGCTTCCATGAAAATACTACGTGCTGAGGTGCTGTAGTTTTGGGGAAATGAGTAAAACAATGTCATGAAAATAATTTTTGTCTCATGAGACGAAAATTATTTTAATCAACAAACGTTTTTTTCATGACATTGTTTTACTCATTTCTCACAAAACTACAGCAACTCAGTATGTAAGATTTGAAGGGGGAAGCTTTCCACTATCATTATCTTCAAACCCTGTAAGTTCAATGTAAATCTAAGGACATTTTGAAAAAGTACCCAAATCTTTTAATAACAAGATTAATGTACATGTAAAAAAAAAAAAAATTATTCGCCCAACAAACTGAATACAATTGGGATGCTTTGTACTATCGAAATCTGCTGTACTTCTAACCAATTAAGTTTTAATTACCATTATTAATTTTCAGAGTGATTACCAAACGTATACGCTCACTTTAACGATTTCCTCAAACTACTACAGGGCCCAATTTCATAGAGCTGCTCAGCACAAAAATTTGCTAAGCATGAAATTTCTTCCTTGATAAAAACAAGATTACCTACCAAACTTCCATTTGTTGCATATTGCTTGTTACTGGTATTTAGGTGTTGTTTGCTTATCCTGAAAATCACATGGAAATTTTGATGGTAATCTTGTTTTTATCAAGGAAGAAATTTCATGCTTAGCAAATTTTTGTGCTTAGCAGCTCTATGAAATGGGGCCCTGTACATGTATATTCTCAGGCCTTGACAGTCACTCTTGGAGGGGCACAGCAATTTATCCTCTAGAAAGGGGCACTTCTAGGAGGAAAATGTCAATAATAATAATAATAATAATAACAAATTCTTATATAGCGCATTTCATAATAAACCGTATCAATGCGCTTTACATTAGTCCCCTGGTCATTGGGCCAATAAACATCCCTTTAATCTTTCTCAGCTCCCATTAGGGAGAGTATACAGCCCCCAAGCTGCCGTGGCGCTCCGAAAGCTTTTCATTCACAATATCAACCTCTACCCTCGCAGGTACCCATTTATACCCCTGGGTGAAGAGAAGCAATTATAGTAAAGTATCTTGCTCAAGGACACAAGTGTCACGACCGGGAGTCGAACCCACACTCCGGTGAATTAGCACCAGAACTTGAATTCGATGCTCTTAACCACTCGGCCGTGACACTCTACTAAAGATCAATTTGTGTTGGATCTTTGCAAAGGGCAACACAACAACAGCACAGGGCACCACGGCAGTTGATGTGTGTGGCGTGGGTTTTTTCGAGGGCCTGGAGTATGTACAAAGTCAATGAGCCAATAACTCTTCACTAATCCAAATTCGTTATCGCAAATCTTTTTCATAAATTTATAATCATCTCATCTCACCTTTCTGGAATGGCAGATCCCCATCTGCCTTTGCTGTGAACGTTTCTATGGCAATGACCTGCTGACCTTTGGCAAATCTCCCCTTCGCCTCCGTGGCACCGCCACCTTCCCCGACGATCAACTCAACAAAGTTTGCAGGGAACGTCCCTGATTGGTTGTTGCATGATCCGATCAGCCAATCATGGTCCACCTTCTGTTTTAGAGTGATGATGTCACCAGTATGGAGGGGTAGCTCGTCCGAGGCTGAAGCGATGAAATCGAAGAGGGCGCGGACCTTTGCTCCTGGCTCCATCTGGCCTGGAGGAAATGGACAAAATAATCAAGACATGCAAGATGTTACTTTTTGCACATTTTGCTCTTTGAAATAGTCTTTCCACATTGCCCTGCTGTGATCAGAGTCCATCCCATCTCTTTCTGTTTCTACTTTCATAACTTTTGAACCAAAGGAGGTACATGTGCAGGCCTGTATGCTTTGTTTTTGAAAGGGCAAGGGCACCAAGGCATTTTCTCCTTAGCAAAGGGCACCCTATGAGGAAATTGTAAATTTCTACTGGAGCATTTCAAGGGCACCAAGGCAATGGCATGGGGCAACGAAGGCAATCGCCTCCGTTGCCTCCGTGAAGTATCAGGCCTGCATGTGCACTCACCATGGGGTTTTAACAGTATTAAAGTATTATGTTCTCTCTTTTTTTAATGACCTGGGTCTACAAACGACTCATTTTGCTTGATCACATCACATCACGTACATGTATACGACCAAGAAACAAACCTATTTTTTATTTGTCTGTTTATTATACGAAAGCAATGTGTCTCTTTTTAAATGTTTACAAAACTGAGAAAAAGGGGTTTAATGTCGAGATGTTTAATGAAAATACATCAAATGGAACATTTCTTTTTAATGATAATTTTAACCCTTCTTTGTGATGTCAGGAAAGCACATGTTGTCAATATAAAATAAGATATGTTTTAGCATTTAAATTTACAATTTTTCCCCCGAAAATGTCACCCCTGTTGGCCTCTTTCTTCATGCTGATATTTCAGACAAATGCATTTAGCTTGTTTGAATCATACACCAATACAGGTACATACACAAGCATGCATTAGTCTCATCTAATCATAACGTGATGTCCTCCATCATTCCAATGTCTTATACTGTGTATAGGTAATTCCAGCCAAATTTACAGAGCCACTTGAAATTCACGGCCAGTCTTTCCGCCGTGTTTTCCTTTTCTGAATCTCTACTGACACTAAGACCCACTCGTCCTCTCTCTCCCCCCCCCCTGGATCCAGTTCTATATCAATGAATATTCATGAACCTCGAGGCTGTATTTTCCCGAGATCCCTCTCTACTCTGTAGAGATACAGGATTGGATGATGCTTCAGGCCACAGGAAAATTTGATTTAGTTTCTCATCACCAGTGTTGTAAAAATAATGAGAAAATAGATTTATAATAGATTTTAAATTTGCATCAGGGATAAAGAATACTAATTTTGGTTTAACTTGTACACTGATGTGTGGCTGTGTTAAGCACATTATACTCAGTACGTTCCCTTAAGTCCTGTGAAAAATTATAACAGGCATATTACTCATGTTGGATTCAAAGCCACAACCTTTGCAATTCTAGTGCAGTGTCTTACCAACTAGACTACTGAGACTGCCTGGAAGAGGCAGTTCGAATTCTACATGTATGTTGTGGTCAGCGGGCGGGTACCGCAACGATATTATAGATGTTGAATTTGCATCGCGGAAAAAGAATTAGAATTAGCTGTTGCAAACAACTAACCAACCAAAAGGACTATGGTTATAAATGCAAAAAATAGTTAATGGCCTGACTTCTTGATCCTAACAGAGTCTTTCTCGAAGGCTATTTTGTTAAAATATTAATAATAAACTACAGCATAAGTTATAAGGCACACTTTACTGAAAACCTTCAAAGGCGCTGGTCTGGAAGAAGTAAGTTAAAGTATTGTCAAAAACAGTCAAGACGTTAGAAAGCAAGCATGAACAAGTGTGTTTTACATTTTTTTAATCTAAAGCGGCTCTTTGAGAAACCTGAATTTTTGTTTTGTCCTATAGATACATTTTATGTTCTTCTGTTGCAATTTATATAAGTGTATGACTAGCATTTTAGGGGAATAATGTAAACTTACATTATGTATACACGCGAAACATACATTTTAATTTGCATGGCCTCCTTAGGAAGCTTACACAAAACCAATTAGGGTAGCATTGGTTTGCAATCAATAATTTGGCATAAGATAATTTTACTTAAATTTTTTTTTTTTAGGATTTTCTCATTATGTACACACATTTAAGACAAATCTTAATAAAAAAAAATCTATTGATCTGAATTTTACCAAGACATATTGTACAAGAAACCGGTGTTTTAATTAGCATGGCCTCGCTAAGTAAATACTCTGATGCATAGCGATCCATTTGGCAATCGAGGGTTTTGGGGTGAGGTACATGCAGTAAGTTCATTAGGTAAATGAGAAAGACTGCGATTAGTGGCTTATGATTAAATTGAAGTGTCTACTTCGGCAGGCTTGGTATTTCAGCCGACGACGCCGACGCGATCGACAAAAGGACACGGGGGAAATAATATGTAGTGGGCAAATTATAATGAATTGGAATGAAATGCGTAGGATGAAGTCAGGGTTCTCTTACTGCACTAAGTTAGCGTATCGGCCAGTATGCACAAATTTCTCCCCAAAAATTCCTAAAGATAAAACCATGTTCCAGAATGAACATTCGGTTCGGCAAAGAGAGATAGCAAGTTGGTTGGAATTCCACAGATTGTTAAACCTACACGAAGGAAGCCATTCTCTGTAATCTTGAGTCTAGAATTTTTGTATAATTTTTATGTCCAATGGCTTTTTGATTTTGTATAAAAATTTACATTTTCCTCCACAGTGAAGCCTTTTCCTCCAAAAATCGGAGAACCGTGTCCAATTTAGATTTTATTGTTTCTCTTTTGTGTGTAATTCTGTTGAATTTGTGGAGACAAATAAAATAATAATAACAATAACAACAATAATAATGTGCCCTTTTGCATGTTGTGGATAACTAACAAAAACGTGAATTTATTGACTTTGTGGAGAAAAATAAAATTTAAAAAAATAATAATAATAATGGACCTTTCGCATGTTGCAGAAAAGCTACAAAGTATTATACATGTATACATACTGCAAAGTTGAAATGTACAGTTGTATTGAACAGGAATCAGGCATACTATCAGGAATTTTAAAAGAGCAGGAAAGAATGACATGTGCTGCACACAAATACCATTTCAAAAGGTCTCGTCCACCGTTGTGCAATAAATTAAATTTTCTAACATCGTACAATGCAGTAATTCAACGAGGATTCCCGTATCCTGTGCACAGTCCCTAGAGTATACAGAGTCTTCTAGTGTCCAAATCCACTCAATATTAAAGGCACTGGACACAATGGGAGACTTTCTGGGACGATAGAGGGCAGCAGACTTACCGGGTAAATCCATTGTTCTCAGAATTATGCGCATGTTCAGAACTACGTAAACAATGGAAATTTACCCGGTATGTCTGCTGCCGCCTAGCGTTGGAAAGTCTCCTATTGGTAATTGTAAAAGACCAGCCGTCGATTTCACAAAACTCTTCCCAACTTAAGACTAATCTTAGGACTAAGGACGAGTCCCAACCCTGCACGGTAACATGCAGACCTTAAGATTAATCCTAAGTTAGGACGAGTTACTCGTCCTAACTCGAGGTAAGACGAGTCCTACATGTAACTCTTTGTGAAATTGACCCCAGTCTTCTCACTCAGTGTATCTCAACACATGTATAAAATAACAAACCTGTGCAAATGTGGGCGTGATTTGGAGTCGGAGTTGCGAGATAATACAGAAGAAAAAACACTCATGTCAAACAAGGTTGTGTGCTTTCAGATGCTTGATTTCGAGACCTCAAATTCTAAATCTGAGGTCTCAAAATCAAATTCGTGGAAAATTACTTCTTTCTCGAAAACTACGTCACTTCAGAGGGAGCAGTCTCTCACAACGTTTTTTAGTATCAACCTCTCCCTATTACTCGTTACCAAGTGAGTTTTTATGCTAATAATTATTTTGAGTCATTACCAATAGTGTCCACTGCCTTTAAAGCCTAGCAGTGCCACTCTGTTAATGTCATGCCACGCCATTGCAAGACACGAAAACATTCCTTTTTTTTTTCTTCAAGTGAAAGTTCCAGACTGCAATGCCTGCATGTACACATGTTCAAAGATGACTTCCCACATGTTATTTGGGTCACAAAGGTGCATTGTACATTATGGATTGTATGGTAATGTGTTGTAGATTTCATATTCACTTCGTACATGTACCTTAGAGGCAGTGGACACTGTTGGTAATCACTCAAAATAATTATTAGCATAAAACCTTACTTGGTAATGAGTAATGGGGAGCTGTTGATAGTATAAAACACTGTGAGAAACGGCTTCCTCTGAAGTAACATAGATTTTGAGAAAGAAGTAATTTTCCACGAATTTGATTTTGAGACCGCAGAATAAGATTTTGAGGTCCCGAAATCAAGCATCTGAAAACGCACAACTTCGTGTTTCAAGGGTGTTTTTTCTTCCATTATTAGGCCTATCTCACAACACAACTCTATAGCAAAAAAAAAAAAATTGTACCAATCATCATACACAGATACAGTACCCCCTCCTCAACCCCCCTCCACCCCCGCAGCTGTATGATGAATTACCCCCAGCAGCCACCAGACACAGCGAGCTCCAGTAGCCATGTACTGTAAATGAATGTACCCCCCTAATACAGGGTACCCCCTCCACATCAAATGGTTGTCCCCCCCCTCTCCATCACCCCATCCCCCTACACCCTTGCAGCTGATGAATTACCCCCAGCAGCCACCAACCACAGCAAGCTCCAGTAGCCATACACAGTACATGAATAATTCCCCCCCCACCAATACAGAGTAGATCCCCTCCGTATCACATGGTTGTCCCCTCCATTCATCACCCCATCCCCCTCCACCCCCGCAGCTGATAAATTACCCCCAGCAGCCACCAAACACACCGAGCTCCAGTAGCTATGTACAGTAAATGAATGTAATGAAATTACCGGTACATTGAGTAAATCAATACAGACCGGCATGACAGTAAGAAAAGAAGCCGTGAATCCAAATTAAAAATGCCTTTTTTCACTTGTCAATAGATAGAGAGAGAGAGAGAGCTTCGGTTTGAGGCATTATTAAGAAAGCAAAACATGACACGCGGTGTATTTAGATGGACATGGCGCTGCAATGCAAGGACATGTTCATCGATTCATAATGTTTTTATGTAACGTAAGAAACAATTATATGATACATTGCACCATTGGTCAAAATTACACACATTTTACTATCAGTATCTTATCAAAAAAGGAAAAAAAAAAAATCCTTTTGAGTTCTTATTTTTAAAGAGCCAATATAGGATGATCCCAATATGTCAACTATTACCTTTTAATGGCCAAATAGACATCGCAGATACCGGTTAACATGGTAAATAACCAGTTTACTCTCAAAATTTGCATTTAGCAATAAATAACTTGAGTCAAAAATGCACCCGGCCGCGCGGCTTTTTCCAGCCGAGAGTCAAAATGGCTTATCTATATACTAATGACCAAGGACGCCAGTGACGATTTTCCCCTATTGGTTTTGAACACAGTTCTCCAGCTTTGGCATTTCCACACCAAATAGCCGCCACTGACGTCACGATTCCTTTGTCGCGCGGGTTTGTTTGACCCCACATTTTTCAGAAATTTGGCTTGGAGCGTTCTGGAGAAAACCCATTTTTACTATGTTTAACGTGAGGTAAGAGACTCGTTATATTTTTCATGTTTCCTGGATGGACTACATGCTGTTAGAAAACTGTAATATCTATATATTTGAGAATCCTTTATTGGCTGTTTAACTTTTTTTGTTTAAATGCAAGCTCGCCCCAAACAAGGCTAAGCCACTCTGGGTACCTGTAAGGGGCTACAAGAAGAACATTATTAAACATGACAATAACTCAGGAGAGCTGTAGGCAGGAATTGATATTCCTCTTAAAATAGTCCAGATTGTAGGAATGGGGAAACAGCCACAAGGCAAGGAGTTCCAAAGAGATGCAGTACGTGGAATAAAATCATTATGAAAACGTGTTGCGAAGTAAATACATATTCTCTGATTTTAAATTGAAAGGAAAACCAAGTATTATTTTTTACTTAGGGGGGGCCTATTCATGCTAAACCTTCCTTTCATGCTAAATTTTGTTTGTTGTAACTCTTTCCAAATGGAATCTTTATTCAATGACAGCTTAGTGACTTTTTTTCTCTAAAAAGTCTTCATCTAACAAAATATTTATCTTCAAACCGGAAAAAAAATAACAAAAATACGTAGGACGGTTCAATAACTTTTCTCCCTGATGGAAGTCTACAATTCCGAAAAACAAGTTGATTAACTTTGGTGTGGAATACATGGGAAAGGACACCAAGACATTTTCTCCTTGGTAAAGGGCATCCTACTGTATGAGGAAGTTGTACGTTTTTACTGGAGCATTTCGAGGGCACCAAGGCAAACCCAGGGGGCATGGAGGCAATTGCCCTTGTTGCTTTCAGGAAGTTTCAGGCCTGCTAGTGTTACAGACATGGCTGGGTGATACTCAGTGGGATTGTAAGACGCAAACTCAAACATTTGAACAGCATTCTTTGACAACCATATTGAACTGAAAAAAAAAAAAAAATAGATGTAGATCATCGGACTTGTCCTGGTCTAAAGTACTGGGCCCAATTTCATAGAGCTGCTAAGCACAAAAATTTGCTAAGCATGAAATCTCTTCCTTGATAAAAACAGGATTAGGCTACCAAGTTTCCACATGATTTTTAGGATAAGCAAGCAACAGCTGAATACCGGTAACAAGCAATATGCAACAAATGGACATTGTGGTTGGTAATCCTGTTTGATTAACTTTGGTATCGGGTACACTATCCAGGCCCAAGGAAGAAATTTCATGGCAAGCAAATTTGTGTGCTCAGCACCAGTCCTCTATAAAGTTGGGCACTTGTCCTAACACTTACCAATGTAAGAGGCTGGTGGTGCACTGTAAAATTATTTCATGTATGCTAAGGGCCTTGTCACATGAGGCAACTTTTATAGGCAACTTGGAGGCAACCAACTGCAGTGCATGCTACAGGACCACTTTGGTAGTCCATGAGCAATTTCTCAGACATTGTCTTACGATCCAAGAGAAAATTAGGTGAACATTGAAATGTGAATGGCTTTAAAATAGACCTGTACAAACACTGACAACCCAGAGTTGACAGAAATGCCTTTAGCTACAACTACACACTGTCAGAGTCCCGATCCATCTCCCAACCCGAACAAAAAAATTGTAACAAAATATTTCTCTTTCTCATGTAGCCACTGGCACACAGCAGTTTTAACCGCTACAGGACCGTTCTCAACCACACAATCAACACCACAGATGTTTCTAACGTTGCCAGCTTTGAGTCAACTCTGATAAACTACTTAGAATATCTCAATTTACCTCCGTGTGGAACAGTAACAATAAATTGGTTTAGAGTTGTCACTTTCAATTCAAAGTAAATTCTAATTGACAGAGTGTATTAGACTCGAGAACTGAGGGTTCGCGAGGAGTACAGTCAATGCAATGAACAGGAAAGAGTTTAGAATCTTGGTGAGGGGGTTTCTTGATGCAGTGGGAACGATTTTAAATGTATTTTAGAAGCTTTTAAATGTGACAGGGGAGTGTGGAGACTTTGTGTGAATGGAGATTAAGATCGTCAGTTGGAATTCCCCGAGTACATGTGTGTATAATACAATCAGAGAGTGATTTTATCCAGAACTGTTAAAGTGACTATCCTGGCACGACAAAATCAGATATTTCTAGACATTGGGGAGCAAGGCACAAACCATAATTGTTTCATAGAAAGTTGGGAAGGTAGACGTGCATTCTGCGCTACCAGCAGCCATGCTATTAGTGGATGATACCATGCATACAGGTTGTACTTTGGAGGGGGTAACCACATTTTAGCCCAAGGAGTTATTCCAGGGGTGGATTTCACAAAAAGTTAGGACTAGTCTTATCTCGAGTTAGGACCAGTTACTCGTCCTAACTTAGGACCATCCATGCAATTTGTATATCTCCTAGGACTAGTCCTAAGTTAGGACTAGTCCTAACTCTTTGTAAAATCGACCCCTGGCCTCGAAATAACACAAATTGCCAAGGTGCCCTGTGCTTTTGATGTGTTGCCCTTGTCTCAAAGTTCAAATACAAATTTTTCTCAGAAGTGCCCCTTATCAGAGGAAAATTTCTGTGCCCCTTCAAGAACGAAATTCAAGGCATGTTGTGCAATAATGTACAGGCCTGGAATTTCATCTTTGAGAGGGCAAGGCCATTTTCATTTTGAAAAGGGCAATTCCATTGTAAATCTTATAGTCTATTGGAGTTTTTGAAAGGGTACCAAGGCCAAGACAAGGGCAACGGAGGCCGCCGTGGCCTCCGTGAAATTCCAGACCTGCATGTACATGTACATGTATATAGGAGGCAATGTGCCCCAGATAGGCAATTGATTTCACAAGTTAGCAAGAAAACTTGGAGGCAAGCTTTCGATTTCCATTGTTTTGTGTACGTCATTCATTTTCATTTCAAAAGTCACTGGAAGGTAGCAAGCTCACAATAGACCCTTCCCATGAAATATGTAAATTGCACATAGCGCGTGCGCACTAACGTTTTGGTTGGCAAAATGAGGGAACATCGGGCTGTTTTGTACACGGCTAATGGGTGCGTGACGCAGACGCGATTGCGGGTCTGCTTAGTGCACCACTCTATGGTGTTTGCCAACCAACAGGGTCTGTACGCATGCATGAATGTGATTAGCATAGTTCGGGATCGAAACATTGGTTGTGTGTGACCACGCAACACCAATGGTCTTGGAACCAAGACTAGTCTACAGCTAAAACCAACCCAATTTATTATTGGTTTAAAAATGTTAAACCCTTCCCCACCCACGGGGAAAGTATGAGGAGCCTGTTCTTGCTAATCCCCCTGATCTGATGATCTGCCCCTATTGGTCATCACTCCATCAATACCCTAGTGACTCATCCATCTGAACCAATGTATTGACTCAAACCGCCAAATTAAGAGAAAGTCTTGTTTCTCCTCTCAAAAGTCCAAAAATTAAAAGCAAAGCTTACCTTTTTTTTTCTCTTTTTTTTCGTTTATGACTGTTTTATTCCAATATAAAATGTAGTTTTATACAATAAAATTGAGATATAACCAACAATCCGTAGCGAATACTGTATGTCAACAAAGGAAGAATAATCCCATAAGAAATACGCAATCTTAGAAGTGTTTATGTGGCATCGATTCTCATATTCAAATTTGTTGGATAAAAAGTGTTTGCTTTTCCATAACAGCAATTCTTTGAAGTGAAATGTTTCTTAAAATGCATTTATCCAGGGCTGCTGTACATTATACAATTGTTGCACGCTGTGACGGGGTCCACGGCAATTGTTTTGTTATACCTTGGTAACATGATTATTCCCGCTGCCAAAACAAATGATTTGATCTGCCTCTAGCTGCCGGGCAACCTCGGTAGTCTAGTTGGTAAGACACTGCTCTAGAATTGCAAGGGTCGTGGGTTCGAATCCCACCCGAGTAACATGCCTGTGATATTTTTTTCACAGGACTCGGAAAGTACTGAGTATACAGTGCTAACACACATCGGTGTATGGGTAAAAACCAAAATTAATATGATTATTCCTCTTTTTAAAGTTATGTTGTCATATTATTTATTGTAATAGTCAATAAGAAAACAATTCTTCACTGTTCCCTCGAGCCCGTTACTAAGTAATTTGTTTATAAATGCTAATATTTGAAGTAATTACCAAACATGTCCAGTGCCTTTTAAGCAGCTTTATGATATTGGTTGAACAATGCTCCAATCCATGTTTTCATTTAGCGTGTTTAGGTTCAATGGCATTCTGTAAATGGATGCGGTGATTTGAAGTCTGGCTTCACTAATGGACCATGCTTGATTAACCAGCTTCATATTATCAGGGAGACGGATCATGCTTCAAGAGTATCCGATAGTGGCAGATTTATGTAAACATCACTTTCCTTTAAAGGGAAGGTACTTGTAAATGTAGTTTGGCAATCACTCTTAAAGTGAAGGTCCATGTTTGGTAACCACTCTTAAAATTAATGGTGATAAAAACCTTTGGTTAGCAGGTACATGTATGGATCATGCTTCAAGAGTATCAGATAGTGGCAGATTTATGTAAACATCGCTTCCCTTTAAAGGGAAAGTATACTTAAAGGAAGGGTCCAACTTTAATAGCAAAATATTAGCAACAATGCGCAAAATCCATTGAAAAAACAATGCTCCGTGGCGCGTACAGAGAAACATTTAAAAAATCCCTTTATAAACACTTGTATATAGTCATTATCAGAATTAACAAGAAAGATATAACAATCAGTTTAAACTTCAGAAACACAATCTTTTAACCAAATAAATTCCAAGCAAATATTCACATTTTCCCCATACATGTATGTCCCAAGACCTGCTACGGTGTAATTTAATCCATTCAACTACTCGGGTTACATTGTACATTAATACAGCACACATCTATGATGTAATTTTACACTCCGACTGACTGTTGATTTACTTCAACCACCTTCAAACCGCTCATGGACTGATAGTTTTGGTAGCAGAGGGTAGTCCCCTTTCCTCAAATGTAGATTAAAGTTTCCCATGTACATTGATGTAACCGCCTCCCCTCACACCACACACAAACCGCCAAACAACAAAATAAAACCAAACCAAATAATTCGGCTGCGTTAGGAATAGAAATTTGTCAAATTCATCACGATTCAAATGTCAAGGACTCCACTTCAAATGAAGTTATCAAAAATTAAGAACATTAGAGTCACACTACAAATTCCTTACGAACCTTTGCAAGGTTTTGTTAACCACACTGTCATCGCAATTTGCACAAATATGATATAACAGCCATCCATTATTTTAAAAAACCCATCAAAAATACAGAAAAATTCTCATATTTCAAAGTCACACAAGAAATTACTGACAAACCTTTGCTGGTTTTGTCAACTAATGTCCTCACAAATTGCACTTAGATGATATTGAAAATCCTTTGAAGAACTGAAACAGCCATAAAAAATTCACACTTACAATGTAGAAATGTCGTACGACCTTTGTCGGTTTTGTTAACCAATGCCCTCCCATTGCGAGAATACGATATTCAACCAGCCATCAAAATGCAAACACAAATACAAAATTCAGGAGAAAAAAATCTATAATTATTCAAAGTCACACCAGAAATTTCTTACGAACCTGTGCCGCTTTTGTCAACCACCTCCTGCTCGCAAATTGCACGAATATGATATTAAAAATCCTTGGGCAAAAGGAAAACGGCCAAGTCTGCAATGTTTACTCGGAGGAAATTTGAGAGTGTTTAACACACGAGGGCAAGGTTTGAGGAATGCAATGCATATTTTTTGTTCGTCGTCGTTGAATGCCTCCTCAATTTGACAACAATGTGTACGTTTTAAAGCATTTTGTGAGCATTTATGTTTTCATGCTGGTGGCTATAAGCCATAGATGTCCCCAGGGAGGAGGGGTGGAGGTTGTATAACTATAAGTCTGAGAGTAGAGTCTGCACCATCAAGGATTGGGGGAGAGGTAGATATTTGGACAAATAAAACTATAAAAACTTGGAGGGCAGTAGCCAAAAATATTAACTCGTATCGCAGTGGTTTAAAGGGAGGGTTTACTCCAAATTTCTGCGGTAGCCGTGTAAGCAGAGAATGCCTCATATCCTAAGCACAGAATTCCATGCTTCTGTAAGTGTCGATTCTTTGCTAATTCGATGAGCAGAGTCACAAAATTGGGCCCTGATCCTCTACCTGAGTCACACAAGCGGGGCTAGACAAGATTGAAGGTAATGAGATTAAATACAACTGCCCCTTTAAATGCGATACCAGACTACCCCTTTAAGCCCTCCCCCCTCGTGCATACAGGGTATTGATTATCTTAGAGCTGATTGGGGGCTGTTGAAATGCCATGGCTGAGGCTTGCAGGGACCCCAGCAACGACAATGAGCGAGCGCCGCTACTTTTTTATTTCCTACATGCTTCGGGAAGAGCTTTTATTTTATTTTCCCTACGGCGGTCGGAGGGATGGGGGACTACGACTGAATTGCCCCGGCTTTCTGGGCTAAAACAATAAGGATGTTTCAAACGTCGTGAGGAAGAAATTTTGAAAGATACGGACTCCTAAAACCATTAGGGACTTTTTATGTTTTGTCAAACATTGGGTATGCATTTGTAAAATGTTAAAGGGAAGATATGTTTATTAATGGCAATAAAAACCTTCGGTTTAAATACGTACATTTATGTAAGCCTACTGCAACTTTCGATAAAAGCATTTTGAGAAACATTTCACTTTGAAGTACAATGTGGTTACAGGTTACATGTATGCCTGAATCTGAGGTATCGCTTCTGAGATTGTTTATTCCTACTATGTATTGAAGGGGTTATTCTCAAGTCCTGTGTGGACATAAGTATTTACTCCAAATTTTTGGCGATATTTCAAAAACATGTCCACCTATTGAAATGAAATTTTCACATTACTGGTAATTTTATTTTACAAAATTTAATCGAATGGCTCAAAAAAAACTGCAAAATGTATTGCCTTTAAAGACATTGGACACTATTGGTAATTGTCCAAGACCAGTCTTCTCACTTGGTGTATCTCAACATATATGCATAATCTAACAAACCTGTGAAAATTTGAGCGCAATCGGTCGTCGAAGTTGCGAGATATTAATGAAAGAAAAAACACCCATGTCACACGTTCGTTGTGTGCTTTCAGATACTTGATTTCAAGACCTCAAATTCTAAACTTGAGGTCTCGAAATCAAATTCGTGGAAAATTACTTCTTTCTCGAAAACTACAATACTTCAGAGGGAGCCGTTTTTACGCTGTTTTATACTATCAAGATCTCCCCATTACTTGTTACCAAGTAAGATTTTATGCTAATAATTATTTTGAGTAATTACCAATAGTGTCCACTGCCTTTAATACACAGTGTGCACTCTGCATAATATTTTGTACCAGGCTTATTTGTTATAGGACAAGTACAATGATGTACAGTGTGCAATTTGCTATCCAAGCAATACAGCACCAGGCCTGTATGCTTCGTTGTTGAAAGGGCAAGGGCACCAAGGCATTTTCTCCTTGAAAAGAGCACCCTATGAGGACATTGTAAATTTCTACTGAAGCATTTTAAGGGCATTGAGGCAATGACCAGGGGCCACGGAGGCAATCGCCTTCGTTGCCTCCGTGAAGTATCAGGCCTGCAGCACTTAGTTATTCATTAGACAAACTGCAGAGCACTTGTTTTCATCAGAGATTACTGTTTACCTTATTAGGGATTTGATTGCCCATTACCATGACATCGTAAAAGCATTGTTTTAATAAATGAGCTAGTGGCACTTCAGTCACCATCTGGCCAGTGAAAACCTGTAACGAATCTGTGTGAAATTGCCAACAAGATTTTGGGTGTTAATCAGCGTCTCTGGCAGTGTCAAGTTTGTCATGGTGTTCTAATGTTGTTAAATTGGTCGAAAATTTTCCTACTGTATTTTAAAGGGAACGAAAAAAGAAAAATAAGGTATACTTTGCCTTTACCAGGAAAAAAACGTTTCTGTTTTAAAAAAGTCACACTTCTAACCATTCTCACAATTTAAAAAAAAACACCCTACAGCCAAACCTGTCAAAGGTTTATCAAATTCAATGTTTCAAGAAAATGTGTTATTATATTTCATCAGGCTCATTTTGACTGTGCAGTATAAATCACAAATTTACATTTAGACACTATTATTATTGTGAAGGATTTTCAATACTACATGTAACTTGTACAATACAGTGTGTAGGAGTTGTTCACCGTTAGAAAATCAAGTCGAGATGAACACCTACTCACTTGCATTTAGATTAAAACTCAATCCTCAAAAGGATTTTATTTTAATAAAAAATAAGGTTTGCATTTGGACACATGAGAATGACGTTTTTTTTTAAACGAAAAGCATGCACGGCTTATAACATCCACGAGAGCACTAAGCTGAAAGCCGCTTCCAAATCAAGTGATTTGAGAAGAACGCCACAAATCTACAATTTGTACAGCCCCGGCCGGGCGGCTGACTTGTTTTCCCTCAATCTCCTTCAATGTTTCATGAAGATTTAAGGAAAACATAGGAAATAGGCCTTAGTTTATAACCTCGAAGGTTTGTGGTGACACCATAATCTAGGAGTTGTAAGCAAGTGTTCAATCACACTGGATTCAAGCTCTGTTGTTTCTGATCAGCAGAGTGTGGGTTTGAGTCCTGGTCTTAAACCCGGAGTCCTTAAGCACGACACTTTCATTATTGCCCCCCCCCACCCAAAAAAAAAAAAAAAAATCTAAATAAAGAATAAACAAAAACATAAATAAATAAGTAAAATGACTAACTGTAATCTACATAAAATGTACGTTCAGCAAATTAGGGTTAAAAAAATGTCCATACATGATGGCCACTACATGTACCAGCTCTGAGTGACTTGTTATTGCATCTGCTCCAGCCTTATTAATTTAAATATTCATTACCCAACCTCATAAATATTCATGATTCATCAGCAGCCATGTTTATTTTTCCTCTTCCTCATCCTTAATTCAATCTGTCACAACAGACCGTGCAAATCTTCAAACATTCGAGTACTTTAACGGGTCACAATATATGCAAGACTTCAGTCAATCCACAGCGCCCACATAAGTCTACTGGGACTAACTCACAAACGATTAATATTAATTGAACGCCAAACGCGTGAAAACAAACACCTCCACTTTCTTGTTTTATTCCCAAGCAATATACATGTTGAATTAATCCCTCATCTACTTTTTCAGGAATTCAGATAAAAGTCTTAAGTATCTCATCCCTGTTTGTTTCCCTCCTCAGTATTCCCATCAAAACTCCCCCAATCGGACCATTTCAAACTTTAAACCCACCAATGAGGATACTAAATATAACCCAATCCGGTGAACAATACCTGTAACAGGGTTTGTCCTTTGATCCTCTTGAACACCCATCTATTTTGAGTACCTGCGATTTTCCCCCTACTCAGTATTCCCATCCAAACTTTAAACCCTACCAATGGGGACCAAAAGCTACGCCGATCGAGTGACAACCAACAGCTGCCTCTAATAGTAATTCAATCCCCTCACCCCATCCCTTTCATTTAAAGCAACCATGGTGTTTATCTCTCCCTCCATGCTCCAACATACTCCCGCTCAGTATTCCAATCCAAACTACCATTTCAAACTTTAAACCAACCGTGGTCAAGTGGTTAGACTGCAGGACTTTCAATCATAAGGTTGTTGGTTCGAATCCCCAAGCTAACTGCTATAAGTATTGTCGTCTAGTTACTTAATCACAATTTCTTGATTTGTGTAATTCATAACCATAGACGTTAAACCAATGTTTGTATGAGAGAGATTGGCTTTTGCTAGCTTGGTGTTTACCATGTGTATCCCTTTGTGGGAGTTTGCCGAGTTCCCTTGATGGGAATATCATTCAAACAAACAAACAAACAAACAAACAAACAAACAAACAAACAAACAAACAAACAAACAAACAAACAAACAAACAAACAAACAAACAAACAAACAAACAAACAAACAAACAAACAAACAAACAAACAAACAAACAAACAAACAAACAAACACACACACACACACACACAAACAAACAAACAAACAAACATCTAATACCCCAATCGAGTGACAACCAACAGCCAGGCCCAATTTTAATTCGATCCCCTCACCCCATCCCTTTTGATATAAAGCAACCATAGTGTTTATCCCTCCCTCCATGCTCTAACATCCTTCATAGGATGGGAATCTATTGACTCTGAACACCTTTGTGGCTCATTACTCCTCGTCCTCGAAATGTCAAGACACAGGAAGAGAAAGAGAGTTAGGTAGAGAGAGAGTAGGCGTTGAATGCAAGTTGATGCGGAGCAAGACAGGTTTGTATTCATCGGAAGAAAGTGGAGAATCTTGTATACATAATAGATGAGTATCATGCAGTAATGTCATCACAACCAGAAGGAAATTTAATGCATGTTTAATTGGATGCTAAATAAATAACCTGTGAAGAGTTCAAGTCAATTAGGCTTTGCCATAATTTGTGTTTTGGTTCTTAGTGTAAGAATTTTAAGAAAGATTCTGTTTTTGTCTTCCTGTTTTTTTTTAAACAGAAATCTGAAGACAGTGCAGTAAACTGTTCTCCTTTAATTATTGAGAGCTTTCACACATGCCTCAAAACCAATCTTCACAAATGTATCTACAAAGGGAAACTAAGCCACAATTTTAGATCAGTCTGGAAACCCTGCGAGCCACAAGAATGGGCACACAGGCGTCGGCGTGATACAATTTCACATAGCAACAGAGGCACCTGCCTCCATGTTCCTTGTCATTGCCATGGAGCCCCTTGAAATGTTTCAAAGCAGGCCTAAATATTCACAGCTAGAGGCAAAGCAGAGGCAATTGCCTCCATGGTTCTTGGTGCCCCTTGAAATGTTTCAAAGCAGGCCTAAATACTTCACAGCTAGAGGCAAAGCAGAGGCAATTGCCTCCATGGTTCTTGGTGCCCCTTGAAATGTTTCAAAGCAGGCCTAAATACTTCACAGCTAGAGGCAAAGCAGAGGCAATTGCCTCCATGGTTCTTGGTGCCCCTTGAAATGTTTCAAAGCAGGCCTAAATACTTCACAGCTAGAGGCAAAGCAGAGGCAATTGCCTCCATGGTTCTTGGTGCCCCTTGAAATGTTTCAAAGCAGGCCTAAATACTTCACAGCTAGAGGCAAAGCAGAGGCAATTGCTTCCTTGTTTGCCATGGAGCCCCTTGAAATGTTTCAAAGCAGGCCTAAATACTTCACAGCTAGAGGCAAAGCAGAGGCAATTGCCTCCATGGTTCTTGGTGCCCCTTGAAATGTTTTACACAAGTAGTGTCCAGGCCTGCATGCTTCGTTTTGAAAGGGCAAGGGCACCAAGGCATTTTCTCCTTGTAAAGGGCACCCTATAATAATAATAATAATAATAATAATAATAATAATAATAATAATAATAATAATAATAAATCACTCTTGTAGAGCGCATTCCGTCAAAGACAGACCCCAATGCGCTGTACAGGCATGATAACAAACATACAAAGAAAACTACTTAAACTACATTAATATATACAACTATAGGCAAAGGAAAGTACACCAATGTGAAATAGCTGGCAGAATATTGAAAAAGTCACTGAGTAAACAGATGAGTTTTAAAGTGATTTCTTGAATAGATCCAGTGAGTGAGCATTTCTAATATGTATTGGAAGCCGGTTCCAGAGTTCGGGAGCTGTGTATGAAAATTTCTACAGGCTCCTGAGCATTTCAAGGGGCAATGTCCAGGGGCCACAGAAGCAATCGCCTTTGTTGCCTCCGTGAAGTATCAGGCCTGAGTGTCAAGCCTAATACTTCTTCGCAGAGGCACAAATAGACGATTGCTTCCATGCCCCTTGTCGTTGCCTTTGTGCTCCTTGAAATAATGGGTGCGTTCGTTTAGCTTCCCCGGGTCGACCCCTGTGTGTGGCAGTTTTTTTTCCCAGGACGAACGTGTGCAGATAATTTCCCACATTCGTTTTTGTAGAAAAAAAAATGCCACACATCGTGAAGCTAAACGGACGCACCCAATGTAGTTTCAGGCCTCATATGTACTTCACACATAATTTTATTTGCTGTGTCAGCCAAAATTGTTGAGTATTGGTCCATAAGTGCATGGGATAGATTCCCATAACAATCCACTTCAGAAGTTATGTTTAAACAAGCATAGTTTTTACTATACAATGTACGCTGGACTATGTCTGGAGTTAAGGATTATACAGTTGATGTCATTATTGCATCGAGACAGTGATTAATTTTTACACTTCAAATTTGATAACAAAAAGCCATTCTCATTTACTCATTCCCCCTACGTATAGTACATTGTACACTAATAAAATTGTTTTCTATCAATCAATTAACTTTGTTGATCAAATAATTCTCAAAAGGCCTCAGTTTCATTGTATCTAAAAAATCCAGCCTTCATTGCCTTCCAGTTCACCTAACTCTGCCCGCCACCTCACCGACTCTGCCCGCCGCCAAATTGATTATCTTTTCTTTCCCCCACCTGCGCACGTTGTCATTTTGTCTATCTCCCGAGAGTTTTAAATAATCCCGAAAGCCTTGGTTAAGACGAATCAAACTGTCAGGTTGACATTTACATTTCAGAGTTCCCTGTGGTTTGCATGATGCGGAGGCTCTCCCCAAGATTAATAGTCAAAACTGTCTAGGATTCTGGACCACAACTTTACAAGTTCGGCTGAGGCACAGTACAAAGACACAAATTTTCATCAATCAAAAGGCCTTATTTCACATCATTGTTCAAGGCAAAGTATACATGTACCTTTGGTTTCTTGATTCATTTGGTTGTTTTAAAATCCCATGGATACATTAAAACTAACCTGTGGGAATTTCACTTCAAAAGGAGATAGCATTTAAGATACATGTATTGTTGAAAGTCCGGAGCGGATCGGTAATTAGAATCACAATCTGAGAAAGATTTCATCCAAAAATGTTTCTCAGATTGAAATGTTTTTGAATCACTCTCTCTAAAACAAAATTCCTTTGAAGGAAATTGTTTCTCAATATATATCACTATCATCAGCTGTAGAGTGCCTCATTTTTGGGGCAATTTATTTATTTGAGGAGTAATTAACAAAAGTTTCTGTCCAAGGGAGAACCAATGGAAGTGCCCTAGGAATGCAAATTGAAAATGGCCTTGCCCTTTCAAAGATGAAATTCCAGGCCAGGAATTTCGCTATAGAGTCAACATTATATTGTAAGTTATCACACAAGCGCGAGTGGAATACGGAAAAATATAGCGCGTATGCGTCCCATATCTAAAGATGGCGTAGGCACAGTTGGATATGGGACGCAGAAGCGCTATATTTTCCGTATTTCCACGAGCGTGCGTGTGATAACGTATAATTATCTTCAAGCAAACTTGGCGCGTGACCATAGAACACACAAGACGCAGGTATTGATATTAGGCGTGCAATATAGCTTTTTATCACCACTCCATTCTGCCAATCTGATTGGAGGATTAGCGCGTACTTGAAGATAATATTTTTTATTATAATATGATTATTATGTTCTGCAAAGTTACTGGGTCACTAATAACTAATAAAGTGATCTGAACGTACTACATGTATTAATCAAATACGTAGGGCTTTGTACGTATTAGAGTAGTATTCTATATGTGCACGTCAATAAATTACCTAGTATAAGTGTGCAGGGCTAATCATAACCAGTGCTGAAACCTAGCAACGGAAGATGGAGTACATGTGGAAGGTACTTATTTGACAAATAATCAATGTACACACAGCACACACTATCGCTAATGTTGCCGTTTTATTGATGGCATGCTCCGAAAACAAACCTGGCTGCTGTGAAAATTAGATTAAATTCCCTTCCAAATTCAGCATTTTTATTCAAGACTCTCCTTCATGTCTCACTGCAATATTTCTGTTTTGTTAAATGCTTTTTTAATTGTAAGGCCTTATATATACATTATGTGATTTTCTTATGATCTTTAGTGGTTTTTTTTTAATAAATCTTTTGGATAGGGGGCCTTATTGTAGGCCTTTTAAACCTGTTTGACGCAATTTTTAAAATTTGTTTCAAAGTTTTATGTCCAACTTTTTGCCAAAATAAATATAATTATTAATATTATTTTTTTTTATAGCACATTCAAATTCCAAATTAACCCATTTCTCTTATTCAATCAAACTATTTTCTTTGTAGGTTTCATGTTAGCTAATGTGGTCTACAACTTTGTTTTTGTGCCAAATTATTTGTTCTCATCAAGGTTTGTACGGACTTACAAATTGATTTTCATAAAATTGAAGCGAAACAAATGTAACTCATGATTGTGGTCGTGCACATCTTCCAATGCAAGGTCAATGTATGAATAACCAAGGAACTACAATTTATACTGTATATTTGGTTTGCGGTAACACCATGTATGTATCTACTTGCCAGGTAGAGTTCGTTCTTAGAGAACTGTCTTGCTTAATTCTACTACTGCGGAGTAGATTTAGCGGGTGTTCAGGAGACTTCTCAGTTCTGAAAAGAACTGTCCTGCTTTTTAACTATTACCCGGGCGGATGGTATAAAAATAGGCTGTGACTACTACTTTAGCTTACAGGATCATAATTAACTGTACACTACCGCGGAGTCAGTTCTTAAATTGGTCTCAATATTTCAACTAGCTTGCTCTAGTTATCGTCAGGAGACTGTGTCAGGAGAACTACACTGACGTACGGGTATTGTACCCTACCCTTCAACTTCTTAAAGGGTGTATGTAACTTTTGTAGGACAAAAACCACAATGTCCACAGATTTACACAAAACTTACACAGTTTTAAGATAATGATAGTAGAAAGCTTCCCTGAAAATATTACGTGCTGAGGTGCTGTAGTTTTTGGGAAATGAGTAAAACAATGTCATGAAAATTATTTTAATCATTTACAAACGTATTTTCATGACATTTTTTTACTAATTTCTCAAAAACTACAACACCTCGGTAAGTAATACTTGAAGGGAAGCTTTCAACTATCACTATCTTCAAACCCTGTAAGTTTAACGTAAATCTATGGACATTTTGAAAAAGTACCCAAATCCTTTAACGGACGTAAACATAATATTTCTCCAAGCAATAATCTCATGTAATAACAGGAAGCAGCGCTTTGCAACTCACACGTGTGCATTACACACAAACACCAACTAGGACGATATTAGATTTGCCTGGCCAATTTACAGTGCAAATAGAGAGCAAAATGAGTTACGACACAGTGTGGCAGTTTGAACAGAATATGACGTGTCTGACCGTGTCGTGTACGCCTACTTGAAGCGTCGAAAAAGGACTGCAAATTGAAGGAGAAAGTGAGCGTGCCAAATGGTCCAGAGTGCTAATGGATTATGGGACAATCTGAACAATAAAAATGGTGGGGGTTCCATTAAGAAACTGATTGGGGATGATGCAGAACCAGTTGGAGAGATGTCACTTAATGGGTACATGCTGCCCCTCCGTAATTACCCAAATAAAATGTTACATAACTCAGTTAAAGGAACGTTACAGAATTGGTAAGAAACCAAAATCATGAAGATCGCAGATTTACATAAAACTTACACGGTCTAATGAAGATGATAGTAGAAAGCATCCCTTGAAATATTTCTGTCTGAAATTTCATATTGAATGTGAAATAAATAATCTAATTGCGCGTTTGGAGTTAATCGCTCTGTGAGCGTTTTATTCATTTTTGTTTTGGCATCGATGCAATGCAAAATTTGTAATCAGTTTTTCACTATTTTCTAGTGACCCAGAAGGTCGATCAATCTCAAACGTCTACAGGTTTGTCAGTTTATGTGTATGGTGGATTACATGAAGTGCTTACACTGCCACCACCTGTTTTGCTAGCAAAACCAATTCTGTAATGCTTCTTTAAAAATTGTAGTATTTTTAATGTTTTGAAAAGCATTTTTTTTTTACACACAGACAATGTATGTAATGTACATACAGATATTATTAGTAGTTACCGGAAGTACAACCGTTTTTTTCCTTTTTATTTTGATGTTCCAGAGGATTTTTTTAAAGGGTAATTAAGTTGGAAAGAGCCTGGGAAATCTGGGTACATTAGTCCCCCCCCCCCCCCAAAAAAAAAAAAAGAAAAAAAAAGTCGCTGCTTGACTTGAGTTCAAACATTAATCCTGGCAGGAACAATTCCACACAAAGTTTTTATGTTTATTTGTCTGATTCCAAAACTAATCTTTTACTTTTCCAGAGGATTTTTTTAAAGGGTAATTAAGTCGGAAAGAGCCTGGGAAATCTGGGTACATTAGTCCCCCCCCCCCCCCAAAAAAAAGAAAAAAAAAGTCGCTGCTTGACTCGAGTTCAAACATTAATCCTGGCAGGAACAATTGCACACAAAGTTTTTATGTTTATTTGTCTGATTCCAAAACTAATCTTTTACTTTTTCAGAGGATTTTTTTAAAGGGTAATTAAGTTGGAAAGAGCCTGGGAAATCTGGGTACATTAGTCCGACCCCCCCCCAAAAAAAAAAAAGAAAAAAAAAGTCGCTGCTTGACTTGAGTTCAAACATTAATCCTGGCAGGAACAATTCCACACAAAGTTTTCCAAAACTAATCTTTTACTTTTGTTAGTTTAATAATATTTATAATAATAACAACAAAAAATTGTAACTTAACATGTTCTCAATTAGCGCATTTCACAATAACCATCTCGGACAGGAGTCAATGTGCTTAAATTTTGTCTTAACATTTTTATTTTTTTATCTTGGTAATTTGGTTGGTACGTATATTGTATTTATGGTATGCGTTTCATTTTCCCATTTTTCTTCATTTTGGAAAGATTTACGTATCCTGCTGTGCCACCAGTTTGGTTTGCAGAACCGTCTTCTACCATGTCTGCCAACGCCATCATGTCACGTCTGTGAACACGTCATGTTTACCAAAATTCAAAATTGGCAAACCAAAAGGAATTTATGTCTCATTTGTAAATTATATACCAATTTATTCCATAGCCTAATCGATTGAATCCTCAGGTGCAAAAAAAGGTCGTAAAATTTTCCCAAAAGTTGTGACAGGATACGAAAAATTTGCAACACACCGACGAAACAACTCCTTTGCCATCCTTCCGCCGACGAGAGGCACGACTGCGAGCCCCCGTTGCCCGGCCGCCGACTCGAGAATGTGCCCGGGCAATGTGTGTGCTCTTCGGCCGGTCTGAATCACTAGCCGTCGTCACGGCACGGTAGCACAAATCGATCTCCAAGTGAAGTAGCCCATGGTTTGGCTGACAAAACCTAACATTATCTCGCTCTTACAACCACCCTGAATTCCTACTCTACACTACAACACAAGAGGCAGTTTGCAAAGTCAAAAAAAGTCAAAAACTCACCTGTTTTTGTCACAGTTCTTGTAAATTCAGCAAAATAATCCACACAGTTTCCGGACGATTGACATTATTCCATTGCATTCCGCCTTCTTCTGTGACCAGTCTGGTTCCATAAGAACACCGACCGTATTTTTGCTATGCTGTGCAAGTAAAAGGCTTTGACAAGTCTGGGAGTACGACATGTGACTGGAGAAGTTAAACTAGCTACTAGTCCTTGTTTCGTTTTAAAAACTAGTAAAACAAATTAAAGATATTCACAAAAGGCATAAAAACAGACATAACACTTACATTTTTGTAACAAGTGGAATTCAAGGATTTCTAATTCTATTTGGGGAAAAAACAGCAGCCGAAAGTTACGCCGAATTACATGTACTATGAAATTTGACAGAACTAGACTTGGTTCCAAGTCTGTCCTAAGTTTTCAGACAGCGCCCTCTTGTGGATTAGTACCGCAAACAAAACCACTCTTCAACCAGTCCCTCCAGTGTTCCAGGACCAAAAACTTCTTTGAACGCGGCCTTTTTATGTGTAATCATTGGGATAACTGTTAAAATTACCGCAAATTTCCCCGACATTGATACCCTAGACTGGACTATTTCTATCAAACTGAGGGAGGGGGGGGGGGGGGGGGGGGTCAAAAGATGTGTAACTTTTTCTTTCTTTTTCCTGATAACAAATAAATTCAAACTGGATACAGAAAACTGTTTCTTTAAAATGTTTGTACATCTTTTATTAGGAGTGTATATCAACATAGTTATACCCGATCCCACTAGCCAACATCACCACATCACTTATTAAACGACCACACTTATAAGATGGACGTCTATTTTGATAGTACGACTATCAGGAGCCTTCAAAAGAGAAGTAGTCATGTCTGAAAGCATTACAAAGAACTCACTCTATGGCTAGTCGAATCACTAAAATCAGGTGTCACTTAACATTAAATATACAGAAAATGGGATGAAATTAACAAATGAATTCTTCATAACACCAAATTGTTGCCCATAACATTATTTAGCCTTGTCTTTAACGACTGTTGAATTAAGGAATTGTAAAATATACTGAGCTGACAAAGTTTTGAGATGAGACTAACAAGTGCGAAGGCCATAGAGAAATAATAGCACTTAGCCTTCGCCTCAAGGAGGAAAAGCAAATTTGTAATCCTGAGGATAAGTCTTACCCTTCTTACAATAATATAAGTAATCATAATTTTGGAGGCTACTATAGACCAATCCATTAGGCTCCGCCCACGGCACACCTGTGAGCAAGAACACGTGAGCCAAAAACATGTGAGCCTCTCCAATGCCATTCTGCACTTGACCACATGCGCGCGCACTAAGCATTATGCGCATGCATGTCGGACGTTTGGTTGTGCAATGGGTTGAGATTGGTCAATATGCAATGGATCAGTCTATTGAGAAGCTGAAATGCAAAGGACAGACCCATACATGTTGGAGCCACAGGCATCTGAGAGTGCCCTTGGCAGCCATGCTAAATCAACCAATGACCAAGGAGCACAGCCTTAGATCGAAAGTGGTTGATATTACCGCAGGGAGGGAAAAACTGAACGGCCTAAGGAAAAATCCTATGAGAGCCATGCACATTCTACTCACATATGGCCCTATTATCCAGGAATCGAACCAGGGCCACAGTGGTGAGAGAGGAGCGCTTTATGCACTAGCCAACCATGCCACCCAAAGGTTTAGATTCCAACCGATAACAAATAATCTGGAAAAAAAAGATGGCCACGGAATAATCATACAATAGTACTTTGACCTCTGTATATTTAGTAACATTAAAATAAATACGCCCAATGTAGAGTATTTGGTAGTTAAATTTGTATATTTACATCTGTTACTTACACATTAATACATGAATTCTGGAATCAAGGCAGTTTTAATATCAAATCCACACATTTTAGGGATAAGTTTAAAAACTTAAGCCCCAAGAAACTTAGGTTGTGTTTGACACAATTGCTGTAGCTATGGCTAGGGGTAGTACGCAGCGCTGGCTAGATCATCATGTCGGCTATAGCCACGAGCAGTAGCCAAGACCAAAGAGACTCTAAGTTGTGTTTTAAAACACAAAGGCTGCAGCTGTGACTAAGCCAAGACCACAGCAACAGTGGCTAGACCAACATGGCTGCTGTAGCCAGCAGCCATAGCCATGGACACAGTGATTTAAGATTGTGTTTGACACAAAGGCTACAGCTTTGATTAAGCCAAGATTATGGCAACAGTGGCTAGATCAACATGGCTGCTGTAGCCAGCAGCCATAGCCACAAACACAGCAATTCTAGGAGAAAGTTCGAGTGTGCACATTTTAGTCAACTACAGGCCAGCAATGTACATGGGCATTTACGCATTTACTCGAACGACTCGTTTGGAGTCCTAGTCAACCATCAGTACCACGGTACTCAACACTCCGTTGCCTTACGCATTTTCGCTAAAGTGTCACTGGTTCCCCTTTTCGCCTTAACACTTGTAAGCATTAAACAGGCTATTGAGACCAGTGAAGGTTGGTTCCAAATGGTCGACCACTGTAATCAACCATTGGTCGACCAGCCTGGGTTCAAGTCAAAATAGTCAACCTTTAGTTAAAACATGGTGCACACTTAAACTTGCTATATGGTTGTTTGTCGCCCTCTACTGTCATCATCTAAACTTGATAATGAGATAGATGACAAAGAACACAAAGAAGGAGAATAAAAGAAGATAGCACAGGTAGCAGTTGTGTCCTGACCGCGCCATCTTGGTGAGTCTGCCCATCGTGGAGTTCAGGAAACCACCAGTCGAATCAAAATCATCATCCTGAATGAGAAAACATAACAAATAATTGTCCGTAAATCTTTTGGGGAAAATGTCAAGTCAAGTCTCAAGTCTTTGGGATCAAGTTTCAATTCTGGAAGGAAAGTCTGAAGTTGTTGAGGGCAATAACAAAAATTCAGACAACAGTCTGTCCAAAAACAACTTGAGGTATAATATGTTGTCGAGCGTGAAGTGGTTAAAGCCATTGGACACTTTCGTTAAACAGTATTGTCCAAAGGCCTACACTTCGTGTATCACAACTTATATATAAAATAACAAACCTGTGAAAATTTAGGCTCAATCGGTCATCGGAGTCGGGAGAAAATAATTTGAAAACCCCACCTTTGTTTCCGCACGTTTCACCGTGTTATGACATGTGTTTACTATAATCCGTAATTCTTGTTGTCGAGAATTGATAATTGTTTTAATGTTTTCTCAAAAAGTAAAGCATTTCATGGAATAAAATTTCAAGAGAAGTCTTTTACCATTACCTTCTGTAAACCCTGTAAGTTATTTGTAAATCTGTGAACTTTTAAATTTTTTTCTGTTCCGAAAGTGTATGCTGGCTTTAAAGAATAAGAAGGATGCTGCAGTACAAAAACTTGGTCAGCAGAAAAAAATAGTGCCTAGCAGAAACTGTTTACCAGCCAAGAGTCCATTATGATGTTTTGATGGGGCCCCAACCCACCTTTTACTCAACATATAAATTTGCTAAGCATTTTTTTTCTGCCAAACAGCTTTATGTAACTGGGTTCTGGATTAAACTACACCCACCATCTGTTTCAGAAAAGAATTCTGGTCTCGCACTTCTGTTCCGATGTCAATCGATAACTGCAAAGAAAAAAAAGGTTACACGTTTTGTTAAATTGAAATAGCTGTGACACACAGTTTAGCAACCATAATATGTGTTACATTCTGTAGTGTTTGAGGTACATGTATGAGACCGATCGCATGAACGCTAAAGGCTTTGATATAGTCTTTTCGAAGAAACTCGGTCGGGTCGCGATCAATATTGGGGAATCTCGCGGTTGGGTCTGTGACTTTCTAGGTTTGGTAATACAGTAGCTGGTTGTTGTTGCAAGATCGTCTTGATTAGGAAAGGCATTGCGACTCTTCATCGAGGAAGGCACTAAATACTAAACTCCACAGCGGTTCGGCCCATCGGAGAATACCCGAGCGTAACAACCAGGTCCTAGTGGTTAGTCCACTCTAATGTACCAACTCCCCAAACCTGGTGCTACAAATGTACTTGAATAAAGAGGTCTGAAGCAGTGCTTGCATCTTTTAAACATGAAAATATAAACAACCAGGTCCCAGTGGTTAGTCCACTCTTATGTAACAACTCCCCAAACCTGCTGCTACAAATGTCCAAACCTGCTGCTACAAATGTACTTGAAAAGAGGTCTGAAGCAGTGCTTGCATCTTTTAAACATGAAAATATAAACAACCAGGTCCCAGTGGTTAGTCCACTCTTATGTAACAACTCCCCAAACCTGCTGCTACAAATGTACTTGAATAAAGAGGTCTGAAGCAGTACTTGCATCTTTTAGACATGAAATCATTAACAACCAGGTCCTAGTGGTTAGTCCACTCTTATGTAACAACTCCCCAAACCTGCTGCGTGGGGGATCGTCGCGAACCGTGCCGGAATGTTCCGAGAGCACACAAAAAGTTCCGAACCGCTGTAAAGTTAGTTTTTAGTGCCTTCCTGTCATCGAAGCCGACATAATATCGTCATCGTTCAAGAACTAGTATTGTGATTTTCGATAATAACTTTATATCCTCCGAGCTTAATGAGAACAGCATACATGTAGCAAGTGAGGTATACACCTTTTCCCAACGTACTACACCCTACAGTAACCAATGGAAGTCGTGAAGTCTTTAACAGGGCTGAGGCAATCTATGACAAAGGTCTGGTTCCTGAGGTACTAACCGATTTCAGAGCTGAAACTTTATCATGAAGTCCGACAACAAGTCTTTCATTTTCATCATCAACCGCATTGTAATCCGACTGGTACATATGATTACCACCCGACTCCACTGTAATCAAGAGAAACAAAATTGGTAAGATTGTAATCATAAATGTTCACAGACTAATACAAATTAAAGGCAACGACACATTTGGTAGTTATCAAAGACCAGCCGTCGATTTCACAAAGAGTTAGGACTCGTCTTATCTCGAGTTAGAAGGACGAGTAACTCGTCCTAACTTGGGATTAGTCTTAAGGTCTGTATGCTACAGTGCAGGGTTGGGACTCGTCCTCAGTCCTAAGATTAGACTTAAGTTAGGAAGAGTTTTGTGAAATCGACGGCAGTCTTCTCACTTGATGTATTCCAAAATATGCATAACATAACAAACCTGTGAAAATCTAGCTCAATTGGTCATCAGCGCTGCAAGAAAATAATGACATAAAAACACCATTCTTCTGCACAATTGTATGCTTTCAGATGGCTTTCTCTGATTCAAATATTTTAGTGAGAAATAACCTCTTTCTCAAATATTTTAGTGAGAAATGACCTCTTTCTCAGAAAATATGTCCAAGCTTGATACTTCATTGCCTTGGTGCCCTTGAAATACTCCAGTAGAAATGTACTTGTAATTTTCTCATAGAGTGCCCTTTACCAAGGAGAAAATGCATTGGTTGGTGCCCTTGCCTGCCCTTCTAAAACGAAGCATACACGCCTGCTTTCAGATGCATAAGAATGGCTTCAGGGCTTAAGTCTTTCTCACATTCAAATATTTTAGTGGGAAATTACAACTTTCTCAAAAACTACGTTTAGCACTTCTAACAATGTTTCATACTATCAACAACTCTCAATTGCTTGAATGTTACCAAGTAAGTTGTTATAAAAATGCCAATGAGAGTTATTAACAATTTCAGAACTTACTTCCCGCTCGTCGCATCTTTCCTGATCAGATTTTATCTCAACAAGAAATAAATCCAAAAACCAAGATTGCTACAGCTCCCCTCGATGACGACTTGAGTTAAGTTGAGATTTTTTTTTTTTCACACACAGTGCTCAGCTCAGTGAATCTTATGACACGTCACCACAACCATGTCACAACCAACTATCTGAAAGTTAAAAGATTAATTTACTACACTTGTTTTCATAGCTAGTTCCATATTTTCTGTTTGAGGGATACAATTTCTGGTTCCTGCCACCCCATTTTCATTCATTTTTCCAAAGAAAAAGCAATCTAACTTATTTTAAGATTGAATCGAAATTGCAGAAATTATAAACACAATAATACATGTACCCTTTTTTTTAAAACAAAGTGGCAGCAGCATACAGAAACTTTTCTTAATTTCTTGAGTATTTAATTAAAAGTATGGAAAAGTTGTCGTACCCATGGCGCCACCACTTTTTAATTTTTGAAAACCGGTCCCCTATGAAAACCACTTTTTGTAAATTTGCTTACTCTGGCCCAATTGATTAAAATTAAATCTACCTCCATGATTTGATTAAATCCTTAAATGCATCCTCAGCTCAGGTGTCAAAAGGAAAAAGGCCAGAATCTGGTGGCGAGGTCGTAACCATTTTCCCTAAGACATGGAATGACGTACTAGGCTCAATGATAATGAGCAGCAGCTGCAGAGATATCCCTTTTGCACAAAATTTTGCTTAAGCAAAAAAATCGTTGCTTAGTAAAATCAGATTACCGGCCAAGACTCCACACAATTGTTATGCTAATTGCTATGTAAACAACAGCTAAATACCAGTCACAAGCAATGAGGGCATTAACTTTTGGCCAGTAACATGTGTAAAATAAGCGAGCTATTTTCGTGCATAAGCAAATTTTTTGCTTAAGCAGCTCTATGAAATTGGCCCATGATCATGAAATTCTTCCTCCATGGTGCACCTACACAAACAGTGACTACAGTCCCTACACTATTTTATATTGCTCCATGATTTTACACAATGCTATTGCTACACAATGACATGATAATCGACATCTGATGGGTGCATTTCTCAATTCAGTCAAATGAAATGGTCTATGTAAATTATCGAAACATACTTACCCCCAAATAATGTGATTCTTACAACAGCTCAAAGAGAACACACTCATCAATCTGTATTTTGTGACTATACCATAAAAACACTAAACAGAGAGGAAATTCACGATACAAAACTACAAGTTCCACGTCGAACTAGCATGTCAAGATTGGTGAACTTTAACCGCTACATCATTTCAACAATAGAGGGCGCAAGTGTGTTTTTTAACTCCGAATCATTTGATCAACAGAGGGCGCAGTTGCTTATTTTAACACCCGTAGAAACAAAAGTTTAAACGAAACCTTGCTCAATTTAAACTATTAGGTCAACTTGGACCCTCTTCATGAAATAAAATTCGTGAACACCTCTCATCAATGATGGGAATAATAAGCCCAATGAAGACGGAGGACATAATCATTATCGCTTTTACCAGAAGTGCCCTCCTCCCCTTAAAGAAAGATTGACCAATGATATCAATAATTTATAAACAATTAAGTTGTCATTGACAAAGTAGTTTTGTTAATAAGCATAATGAATCATTTATTACATAAACATAGCACTTCAAACACATAATATTTGGTAGGCTACTTGTTATTTTGGTAGGCCTTTACGAACTATACAAAATAAAGAGTTCTAAAATACTTCATGACATATATTCGACCATGGCGTGGTGTTGATGGAACTTAAAAAGAGTGTTTAATTCTGCTACACCCACGAAACGTACACGAAGCGGCCATTTTGTTGATCTCAACAACGCAGATTCATGTGATCGAACACAATGCTTCAAAATTTGACGACGGAGCCAAACTGGATCCTTAAGCCAGAGCCCGATCTTAGCTTTGGGAACAAGTCCTTGGTAAGTCAGAGAAGGGCAGTGTTGGCTCAGTGTGTTAGTCTACATGCCTTCTACCCCTGTGGACCCCGGTTCGAGTCCGGACTGGAGGCATTGTATGTAGATTTGTTTGTCAGCCCCTCCTGCTGTGTGGGTTCCTTATGGGGTTTCCCCTCCTAAAACTGAAACTTCATTGTAGTCTCTACACAAAATGGTGGGATGTTTCCATTAGGATGCTTTACTGACTATAATGGGAGACTTTCGGGACGCTTGGTGGCAGCGGTATTACCAGGTAAAATCCATTGTTCTCGGTAATGTGCGCACGCTCAGAACTACGTAAACAATGAAAATTAATTTTACCTGGTAAGTCTGCTGCCACCTAGCGTTTCAAAGTCTCTCATTTAGATTCAGATTCAGATAATGCTACTACTAAGGCCTACCCTTAAGTTTATACAGGGGGTTAAACCCAAAACAAGATACAAACAAAATCATTTAAAACAGTGAACAAACGGTTAATAATGCATTGCGATTTGATCGCAAAATACTCCATTAAACATCGCATACAAACTTTCGTAAACATTATGTTAAAATGAATACAATGTTACAAGATTATTATTTATAAGTTTTGTTAACACTTTTGTTTTTATCATACAAAACAGCCAAAGTTATGCAGACTCCCTATTGAATGGTATAATTTCCCCCTAAAAGAATAATACAACCACTGTAGACAACAATGTAAAACCGTTTTCCAACCCTTGCGGTGTTGCAAAAAATGAAATTGAAACATCATGAAATGTTATTAATTTTTTAAAATGGTGCTGGTCACGTCCACATAAAATCTGGAGTGGTAATGGTAATGTCCACACAAAAAGAATAACCCATAATTATTAGAATACACAAGGTGAAATATCAGGTTAAATTGTTGGTGATAACGACTGATACCTTTTATACCTGTGTAGGCTTCTATTAAACCAAAAGTGTGTTCATGTATTGCCACTCATTTTAAGAGTGATTAATGTAGACCCTTTACCCTCCAACAGTGTTAGGACATTCGAAAGTTCGGGCATTAATTTGGGAAAAAAAAAAACGCGGATTCCTTTTTTCTACTTACGAAAAATTAATTCTTCGTGGAAATGACTTCAGTCACTTTAAACAAGTGTTTTTAGATTATTTACATAATATATTTTGAAACGACTTTTCATAAAATTAATGCGCAAGACAATGTCATGCCTATCATTGTTATTATTTTTATGTGTTTAAACAGCTCAAATTATTGCCCGTTCAAATTCACTTTCTCACGCCATGCATAAAGGGGGCTCTGGAAACATGGGGTTTAGAAGAAATGTTTGTGGATAGTCTTGATTAAAAACAACTTGTATTTAATGTAAGCAATAATAACAACTCTGTACGCTGGTTTAGGAACGAACCAAACTAGCTTAAAAGGATTTTTAACAAACAGTTTTTTATGTATTATGGTTTCAAACTGCATATTGACAACAGCACAAAAAACAACAATGTAATAAGCAAAGCTGTCAAGATTCAAGAATGACGTAAACGCCATGTACTGAAACGGCATGTATTTATCTGGCAGAAGCAATTCGTAAAGGTTGGTTGCCGTGTGTGCAATGACTTTCCAGCAGCGTAGCATAAAATGACGTCATAATGATTGCGATCACCAACTCAGTCACATGACTTCAAAATGGGTCCCATCACCACGGGATGTCGGAGACACTCTCAACCTCGCTTTCGTACCTGTATGTAAACCATAGAGAGAGAAGAAGAGGAAGATACATTATTATGATTAAAATAGACAACAACATGTCAATGGTCCAACATTTTTGGCGAACCAAGTTTTGTGATTCCACAAAATCGCGGAACGTACGCTTCGTCCGATCCGCTGAATGTACTTCCAACGGCAATTTAGTGATTAAAATCACTATTCAATATTATTGCAACACACTGTAGGTGTTTTAGAGCTCGATTAGTTCTTAAAAATGAATAAGGAGTCATGCCAATCAAACATTTTGAGAGATTTAAGGAGACAATGTCCCTTGCAACTGTCAAATCCATTCGAGCCATGTCACAGCATTGCATCCTGACAGGAAACATAGCTCCAGCCAATCTCAAAAAAGAAATGGCATTCACAAAATTGAGTGCTCCATATTATTTTTCTTGGGGGATCGTTACACATTGAAATGCCGAGGTGGACCTATAGACGATGTGACCTGTGACATCACATGTTTACAAAAGAGCCACAGAGCCTGGACTTCCTGCAGGCATAATTTGTACACAGCTCAATGGAAGAAAATATAAAATCTTATCTTTTATGGAGATTGCACTGTCTAATTCTTATCAACTTTTGATATGATTAAAGGATGCACATCTCAAAACTTGTCCAGCTTTTACTTTCATAACTCTTGGTTTTATGTGGAAAATATGACACAAAATGTCAACTTTCCCATAGGACCAGTGTAGTACAGTGCCTGCCAGAATACTTAAAGAGTGTACAAGGTCACACTTATTGTAAACAAGGTCTATAACAAGCACTGCAGTTAGTTGCCTCCAAGTTGCCTGTAAAAGTTTCCTTGTATGACAAGGCCATAACACTCACCGGCTTCTTCCCCGACCCCTCCTGTCAGAAGAGGGCGCTTCAGCTTCAGTGGGCACAGGGCGCGAGCGTCGTCGACGTTTACTACTGCTGCTGGTGGGAGAGGTGGGTTTCGTTCTCTCTGAGCTCAGACGTTCAGCTTTACGGAGTTTCTTGTTCCATTTCTGGAGATAACAGACAAACAGTTGCATAAGTTTACAATCAGGGTGTCCAAACTATAATTGACATTGGGCAGCCACAGTGCCGTAATCTTCAAATTTTCTGAAGCAGAAGAAGAAGAAGAAGACATGGGTAGTCTGAATAGATCTGACGTCACACTTTGAGGCACTGGTTTTACATACCCAATGGTTTCATTGTATACAGCGATTTCATTGGATAAAGGTGTAGTGACGTATACGTATCTGTGCTTTGGTTTGCCCAAGGTTATTGGCCAGCTGTACTTTCAGTCGTTTGCATGTAGAGTGCAAAATGTTTGTACATTAAAATGTTGTATAGATGTACCGGTGGGATTTGACTGGGAATCTCCAAGTGAACAATGTTACAATGTTATTGTATGGATCTAAACGCGCACAAGGCTGGTATCGTGCATTATTCACGAGCTTCAAAGTGTGACGTCAGATGTGCAGGCTAATGAAAATGACATGACAATACAAAATGCCTACGCTGAGCATTTGTTTTTATATAACATTCACACGTACGCAAGACAATAATCATTCAACTTTGCGTTCCCCTGATTCAACCCTGAAGGGCGCCCTACCTTGACGAGTCTCGGCCAGTTGGAATCGTCGTCCCACTCCTGAGCGACGCAGTCCTCCTGTAGTCTAAGACGTCCATTCTCCAGATCTTGGTAACACATTATGACATATTCTAATCCAGGCGTTACCCTCGGACACACACACGAGTTCTTTGTTACAAGATGAACCTATAGTGGTGTAAAATAAAATGTAACATGAGTCACGAAACGCACTTAAAGCCATCATACACTTTCGGTAAACAGTCTTGTCCCAACCCCACACTTCTAAATCACAACTTTATATAAATTAATAACAAACCTGTGAAAATTTAGGCTCAATCGGTCATCGGAGTCGAGAGAAAATAACGGAAAAACCCACCCTTGTTTCCGTGCGTTTCGCCGTGTCACATGTGTTTACTATAAATCCGTAATTCTCGCTATCGAGAATTGATATTGTTTAAATGTTTTCTCAAAAAGTAAAGCATTTCATGGAACAATATTTCAAGAGAAATCTTTCACCATTACCTTCTGTAAACCCTGTAAATTATTTGTAAATCTGTGAACTTTTTTTTTTCTGTACCGAAAGTGTATAATGGCTTTAATCACTTTTGTCTATTAAAGGTTACACATTATGACGTACATATTCGACTCTATGCCTGAATCCGGTAACACATTAGGATGTAACATGAGTCACACAGTGTAATTATTCCATTTTCTAAGCAACACATTAAGTACTCTTAAGTTTCCCTTGAAAACCCACTGGATCGTCTTATAAAGTAGGGACATAAAATATGATGTAACGTGAGTCACACATTATGCAATGTCCGACTGGCAATAGACATTATGCACATGACGTCATTTCAGTAGGGCGCCCTCACCTAGAGGTCAAAAGGAGGTTGTTCATTGGCCAATACTGTGCGCCGCACGTACAAATCCGTGCGTCTCGATTGTTTCGTCACCGTTTTTCCTCTAAGATGGCGGCTGCATGACGTCAATGCATAAGGTCTATTTCTAAAACAGGAAGGAAAGGCTAAAGATGGCAGGAATGAAAATAAGAGATAACGGAAAATCGGTTTTTGTTGTTCGACAATAAGGAGCAGCTTACCTCACCAATCGGAATGTTGATATCCGTAAATTTCAAGACGTCGTTTACAATGATGGTCGTGTACATCAGATTTTCACCAACAATTACGAAAGATTCCACCGTAGCACGTACCACTGGTAAATTAAAATATAAAAATTAAAGATAAGTAAAAAAAAAAAGGAAACGTAGTACAGGACCACATACGTCACGCACACCGAACCTGGGCTTATGGGAGTGCCCTAGTGGAGTATTTTACACTATGGAATAATCTGACCGCTGACCCATACAAGATATGGATTTTGTTCAACTTGGACCCCACAAGGGAATTCATGAGGAAAGAAATGCAGGACCCCACAAGTTGGGTCCGTTTTTAGTTGTGTAGGTTTACGTCTGAGTAAAAACTTCAACCGCCTTCAGCAAGGCCTAAAGGTTGCCATGACCGTTGCCCATGGGGGGGGGGGGGGTTACAGGGCATACCTCCAAAGGACGTTCACTGTTCCTAAATGTATATAGTTGACGCTACTCGGGCCGAACTCGGCTCGAGACTCGGCTCGAGACGTTGTGACCCGAAGCCTGCCAGCTCGGGCCGTGAGGCACAAACAACAACTGCCACCGCATCTGTGACCATTGGAACGTTCCCCTAAAAGGAGGTACCAATGTCCCCAATGGGTGACTTACCATATTCGTAGGCCTTTTCTATAAAGATCCCTTGCGTTATCTTGTTATTCTCACATCCCCTGCAGCTTTTTCCTGAAAAACAAAAGTTTAAGAGATAAGGAAAAAATCAGCCTCGCTACAACAACAACAACTCGGCCTTTTGTCAGTACCTTTGGGGCTTGGATAGTTACGTAGAGCCGCGATCCTAAGCGACTGGAGGGGGAGACCACACACGCGAGTGGTGAATGCTCAGCGCGCCTCTCGTCTTAGTGGGCAAGGCATGCTGGGTGAAAAATGGCACGGCGAGATCGACCTGGGATCGACCTGGAAACGAGGTTGAGAAAACTGGTTTTTTTTTTGTTTTTTTTTTGTTATGCAAGTCGCCAGACACACAAGGCCTGAAGGCCACTTCAAGGTGTGGGCTACAATTATTTTTGTCCAGAAGCCGTTGTCACCTACTCCTAGGGCTGAAACAGGGTTACGCCTTTTACAGTCCATACGGATTGGGTATCATCAGACCGAAGCCTGGCCGGTAGAGCAGAAAGCACTACCTCCCCAATTTAATGTAGCAATTGTCACGACCGGGATTCGAACCCACACTCTGCTGATCAAACACCAGAGCTTGAATCCGGTGCTCTTTAAAAGAAACTGTTTGACGGAATTCAAATTGGAATCAGAATGATAATTATATCGTGGCATTGAAGGGTATCGAACATCGCAACTATCTTGCCGAATGGTTTTATGTTGTCGACAGAGGGCCTGTCAAAGTGCATGCGCAGATTTTTGGGCAATATATCTGCTCTTCCATACCTGTTCTTTTTGGCTTCGATGGTTGGTCTGTAATCAGATCTTTTTCTTCATCTGCGAAAAACAAAAACGAAGGATACAAATATTGGTAAAGTGCCAAAATGACTAATAATAATAGCCTGGTCGCCTATGTACAGTCCATAATTGAAATGACAGCTCCGAACACTGTCAAGGCTGACACACAATGTGCCGTGGCACTAGATTACAAGCTAAGTGTCAAAACGGTAATTTCCTATAAAAGTTGATATTTTGCATCATATGCAAATACAATCAACTGAGATTTGCTGAGACTTTCCTGTCTATATACAACAAATTCAAATATGCAGAAATTGTATCCCAAAAAACATTTCGCAATGAAACTGTGGTTAAAAAAGAGAGACACACCAACGCGATGGCCCCAGAGACCAAACCCACATTCAGAAAGACCACATGAAAGAGTATATTCAGTTGGTGCTTAACACGCAAAACGTTGACAGATTCGTCCCTCCTTCCTGCTTAAAGGCACTGTACACTATTGGTAATTACTCAAAATAATTGTTAGCATAAAACTTATTTTGTAACAAGCAATGGAGAGCTGTTGGGTATAAAACACTGTGAGAAACGGCTCCCTCTGAAGTGACATAGTTTTTGAGAATGAGGTAATGTCTCACTCAAATAATAAAATACTTTAGCTCAAGTAATATGTACATGTATATGAAAGCACACAAAGTAATGCAACAAGAGTGTTTTTCTTGAATTAAATTTTCTTTCATTTCTCTTGCAAACTTGATGAACAATTGAGCCCAAAATAATATTCACATGTTTGTTATTTAAGGCATAATGTTGGTATTCGCCAAGTGAGGATACTGGTCGTTGACATTATTTTTTACCAAACGTGTCCCGCAGCCGTTTTCACGAAACGCTAGGATTAATTGTATCTCAAATTAGGACGAGTAAACCCGTCCTAACTTAGGATTGGTTCAATGCGTAACATCTAACGCCTTCTGACACTAAACTTAACTCGTTGTAAGTCCTAAGATTATTAATCCTTATAAGTTTAGGAGACATACGCCTTTTGGCTCTTTTATGCTCTCCTGGGCACCCCACTGTTGTTTTACTTTGTTTTCTTAAATATTTTTAATGTATGTACATGTGTTTGTAAATGTGATTGCCCGAATAAATATTATTAAAAATACTATTAAGAGTTTGGTGAAATCGACGGCAGTGACTTTAACTTGATCACACCGACACACGATTTCCGGATATAAATCATCTCTTCTAATTGATGACTTTTCAAAAAAACTGTATCAATCTTCACCACCATGTTGAGGGGGAAACGTTCACATTGTTTCGCGTCTAAATGTCTGATGGATGGCCTCCAATGTCAGACCTTGTTAACCTGGGAGGGCTGTTAGGGTTAAACACTCAACCGTCGTGAGAGATGTAGAAACCTTCTGCTCTCTTGTTGCCATGGTAAGGAAGCGTAGTGCCGCCACATGAGTACAACAAAATACTCATTATTATTATGTACGTACATGAAAGTTACCACACGTAGATGATAGGATTGTGTACGTACACGATAAGATTGTGTACGTGCACGATCATTGTGTACGTACATAATAGGTATCACGTACATACATGATAAAATATTGCGTACATACACACGTGCTTTAAAACGACGATTGCAAGTGCATTTGAAAATGATAACTATACATGATTCACATGCCAGAAACAGCGCCCTCTTATGGGTGCGTTTTGGCGGTCGTCACCAATAACTGATTCGCTCCTAGAATTTAAAAATCTCATCGACCTCTCTACTTAGTGTACTTTTTCTTAATAGCCCCTATTGAGTATCTTCTGCTAAAAAAGTTGTACCATACGATTGAGCTCTTTATATAGGAATGAACTCCAATGGAATATTGTTATGTTCATTGTAACTCACTGTCCATTGGTTTGTAACTGACTTCTCTAGCGTTTGTGTGATCCTAATAGGCCCATAAGCGAATACAACGTCAGACCGAGTTTGTATCTCTTTTGAGTTGCTTCTTTGTAACTCTCAACAATCACTCTGTCATGCTTCAGACTCTAGATCCTTCGTCTAGACAACCGCAAAGAAAGGACTTGAACAAGTCTAAGCCGGGGGAGGTCCCCCCGTCATCCACCCAGCAGCTAGCCATCACAATAAATAAACCATTATCAGCTCATCAACAATTAGTGTCAGTTGTAAATAATGAAGAATCGCTTGAGTGAGGTCGGTGTTTACTAAGAGCACCGGGGCGGGTCTGGAGGTCTACCCCGTCTAGGCGACTGAAAACACCCACCAACAGATGTTGCGAGTCCCTTGTGGCAGACAATTTGTCACAAATCATGAGTGCTTCTTAACCACTTGAAAAAGAGTGGTACCAAACAAAATTTTGAGAGTATTTTTCGGAGAGTGATGAGGAGAAAGGTTAGGTTGAAATAAATGCTTTACCTAGAATGTTCAAAGCCCTGGGGACAGTTGGTGGTTCCGTTGACCTACATTTTTATGTGAAACATGAACTACTTGTGGGTTTTAAACATGGAAAATGGAACGCATGCCGTTTATAAGAACAGTGTACTCTAAAAGCACTAAAGGGAAACTCAACGATGATTGTGACGAACTGTCGAATAAAGACTTCGGAAGACTAGCTTTTTAAGTTAGAGCATGTAGGTATAAAATCGGGCCCTGGTGACACTCATTTCAGGAAGTTAAATGTATGTCTGAGTGACATGAATGTGTGACACGTATCTCGCATTCCTTCGGCTGAACTGAAAACACCAGCGTCGTCAAAGGGTACGAGTGCACCGTTGGTAGACTGAGCTGGCATCCGGTGCTTTCACCGGATCCCGGTGATTTTTGAGTTTACTCCTAACAGTGTCCTAGCTAGCTCCCCACCAGGGGAACACAGTTATGTTTACAATAAAATGTCAAAAGTAATTTCTGTAATGGATTGGGAATGTGTCTGTGTGGGACTGTTTAGTGGGTCATTGGTGACATATATTTATACCATAGTTTTCGTGGCGAACAACTGGTGCAATTTGATTTAATCGTCATTGACTGTCATGTCACAGACATAGCTGGGTTTTGACATGGTTTGACCGTGTATTTGCTTACTGTGAACAGCAGCAATCAGACTGGTAGAGGATGGCGAATGTCATATTAAAGACAATGGACACTATTGGCACTTGTCAAAGACTAGTCTTCACAGTAAGTTGGCGTATCTCAACATATGCATAAAATAACAAACCTATGAAAACTTGAGCTCAATCGGTCGTCGAAGACATTAATGAAAGAAAAAAAACACCCTTGTCGCACCATGGTCACACGAAGTTGTGTGCATTCAGATGCTTGAGTTCGAGACCTCAAATTCTAAATCTGAGGTCTCGAAATCAAATTCGCGGAAAATTACTTCTTTCTCGAAAAATACTTCCTTCCAGAGGGAACCGTTTCTCACAATGTTTTACACTATACCAACCTCTTTTCATTAGGAACCAAGTAAGGTTTTATGCTAATAATTAATTTGAGTAATTACCAATAGTGTCCACTGCCTTTAAAAGCAGTGGACACTATTGGTAATTACTCAAAATAATTATTAGCATAAAACCTTTCTTGGTGACAAGTTATGGGGAGAGGTTGGTGGTATAAAACATTGTGAGAAACAGCTCCCTCTGAAGTGCCATAGTTTTGGAGAAAGAAGTGACTTTCCACGAATTTGATTTTGAGACCTCAAGTTTAGAACTTGAGGTCTCGAAATCAATCATCTAAACGCACACAACTTCGTGTGACAAGGGTGTTTTCTTCTTTCATTATTATCTCGCAACTTTGATGACCGATTGAGCTCAAATCTGCACAGGTTTGTTATTTTATTCATATGTTGAGATACACCAACTGTGAAGGCTAGTCTTTGACAATTACCAATAGTGTCCACTGCCTTTAAGGCAATTGATGAAAGGTCCAATCATGGTCCAATACAGAAGGTTTATGTTCTCTTTAAAGGCAATCGCTGGTTGGAGAAATGCAACACTGTAGCAAAGTGTTTATAGTTTACAAGAAACACTACGGCTTGCTGTAAGATAAAAAACAGCCCGTAAACATTTTGATTGAGAAACAAAACCTCTTCTTTTGTTTTCCCTAACGGTAAATCTGTGGTCGACAATAAATCGGTACTCAGTATGTAGCGGTTTAGTTGTTTGCTATTTTTTACTCTTGCTTGTGGTTGCGATTGAAGTTCTATTTTAGTTTTACCATGGAGGTTTTACGACGTGTTTTCTCCATGTTTACCTTGCGGCAATTGAACATTTTGATGTTTTGTGTGGTTTTCAAGGCTCAAACAAGGGAGCCGCATGGGCTGCAATGTTTATAAAAAAAAAATACCTCCGCGGTTTTGTCAGAACGCGGTTTAATACAGACCTTGTGGTGTCACATCGTTGGAATTATATCGGGTGTTTTTCTATGAATTGGAAATGTAAACTCTCTCAAAGGGTGCCAACAACATTGGTATTACGGATGGAAAATATAAAATTTTCACAGATTTATCATTACTTATAAGGGAGGGTATAGACCATGTGACCTTTGTATACAATAAGTGTGACCTTGTGCATTCTTTGGATTTTCTGGCAGGCAAGATACTGCACTGGTCATTATGGTTAAGTTGACATTTTGTTTTTGGTAAGGGACTTCAAACAGAAGCCTATCATCAGGCCAGGCCGTACTTTCGACAACACCATCAATCAGATTGTAAAAATAAAAAATGCATTCTTTCAAAACCTTCACCCTTTTTGCTTTTAATGACGAGAAGCGCGCCATAATGACAATCATTTCTTGATATGTTTTTCTTGAACAAAGTAATTTTTTTTTCAATTTAATGGAAAGTTTGACCTTAATCATTCCATTGACATTTATTTATCTGGGTGATTGATCTGCAACCTCTGTCCAATAATTGTTTCGTTATCAATACACTGACAAGAACCACGCCTTGCTGATTGATTGGCCGAAACTTCATTATTTCTAATGACCCATTTAAAACCTTCATGATAGTTCACACGTCTTAAAAACAACCTCTGCTTTCTTAAGGGGATCCAAGAAAGGTCTTAAGAAAATCGAAAACACTCACAGAAGAATTCACCTCCTAATCTCCCTCAACAAAAACCTACCCCATAGTGGGACATCTCTTGATTGAGTGACAGGTATTGTGCTAATTGTTGTACTCGACCTTCGTCAATACCTTAAGTACCCTTGTGATTGATGTACGCACGGATTTCCCTTTGTATAAGCTTTGCTAAGCATAAGCTCTTAATGCACTTTTGACTAGTCAAAAGACTAACAGTTAAAGGCACTGGGCACGTTTGGTTATAACTCAAAATATATATTAGCAGTAACATTTACTTGGTAGTGAGCAAAGGAGAGCTGTATTGAAAATAAAATATTGTATCAGGAAGAAACGGCTCCTGCTGGAGTTACTTAGTTTTTGAGGTTCAAGAAGAGGTTATTTTGATTTAAAGACTTCAGGCCTGAAGCCTTTCTCATGCATCTGAAAGCACACACAATAGTGAAATTTTCAGGTAGACAATATTGCTTTATTCCCGTATGTTTATGGAAGCGAGAACCACATCAAAGAATTTGAAACTGTGCATGGTAATTGGGGTAAAAATGTTATTGAATATCGAATGAGAAAGTGGGGGCGCCAGCCCGAAACTTTTCCGAGGTTTGCGGTAAAAGTAACACCATGTGAAAATCTCTTTTGAGTAGTGTCGGTTCTGAAAAAGAACAAGTTGTTTCAGAACCACCAACACTACACATGGTGTTACCGCAAACTTCTCTTAGTTATACTTCCAAAGTTCCACCACACCATGCAAATTTAAATCTTCCAAATCAAATAATATTTACCTGGCATCGTGTCCACAATCGCCTCCGGCGTGAGGCACACGCCTCTCGTGTACTCTGGGAGGTTCTGACACGACAGATAGTCCGGCCACGTTACGTTGTACCTCAGCATAGTCGGCTCACACTTGGACCGCGCCTCAACGCAGACTCCTTTACACGGTGGTATGGCCTCAACCTCAAACTCCAGACTCTTGGTGCAAATAGGCGCGTACATCGTGCAAAGGAAAAACAAGAGGAGATCGCTGCAGTTTGTGTTGACCAGATCTTGGAACTGTTCGATTGAGAGTTTGGCGTTCTCCTGAGCGCTGTGGTGCAGGAGATTCGGCATCTGAGTCATGTTGTATTTCATACCGGAACACATGGGTAGCTGGATAGCCTCGCAGCCAGCAGCCTCGGTGGTACTACTGGTCAGGAACGCATAGATGAGGAACAATCCTCCGAAAATAGGATTTGCCATTTTTTTTTATTATCGGCAACAGTCACTAAAAACCAAAGCTCATTAAAATACTCCACTGACGTCTCACTCTCTCTCTTCTTCAGTCAGGTGACGCTAATTGCGCTGCGGTGAAGCCTAGTGTTACCAAATCTTAGTTTGCTTGATCCACCAAAATGTATCTGAGGCTGATTGAGTCAATTTCATCGACACAAAATCAAGATGAAGGTAACAATCGGTAATGAACTCTTCCCGAGCCCCCCAAAAATTATGGGCATTTCAAGATTCAGGGTACTTGAAAGTCCTAAAGGTACATGTATTCCAACTGTACACAATGGATGCTGAACTCCGGTGATGCTTACGTACGATAAAACGTCGAACATACAGAAACCTAGTTGATCAGATGGTCAAGTAGTCTTAAGTGCGCGTGGCTGGTGGTAGGCCTAGTATCGTACACCTCTTGTGAACATGCTCTGCATGCCCGATGCGAAATTCAACCACGATCGAAGACACAATCGAAGCCGAGATTTTGGTCACTTGGATCATCCACACACGTGGACTTTGGCGGTTAGATGGCTGCTCACGTTGGTTGGCCGCAGACACTAACCGTGTTTTCTTTACTCGTCGTTTTGGTACTCCACCGGTTTAAGTTGTAGCTTTGGTTGTACGTCCAAGAATGCTTCATGAATGCGGTGGGCTAAAAAACATGCGTCCTATATATATAATCCTAGTTTATCCGGTGAGCAGACAATAAACTATAAGAGAATTTCTTGGAGATTAAATTGTTCCACATAGCAACACTAACTACTGTGCTGGCAAGTCCCATGAGAACTGTGAATAGAACCACATAGGACAAACTGCAGTCCCATTCCACACACAGCATGAGCAATTCACCGCATAGACTCCCTATCCACACAACATAAAAGAAAGTGCCAGTTTTTTTTCTTTTTAGGTATTTCTGCCCTTCAGAGTGTGTGCCAAACTTTCTCACTTGATAAACAAAAGTACTGCACGAATTTCCCCTCCCCCTCGCCATGCCTCGCCATCACCCCTAAACCACAGAATCGCAATTCAGCCCTGCGTCACGTGTCTTCACAACTCACCCACCCTATACACCCCTCCAGCTATTTATCCATGTCCCGGCCACGCGCAGCTACCACAGTGCTTAGAAGCATGTGTTTCCTCCTGGCCCGTCAACATGGATAGGTAAGACTTTTGACACATGTCAATCATTGGTTTAACATGAGGGGACACTCCGGGTAGTGACAGCTCTGGGCTGTAAAGTAATTGTCAGTTGTTTACCCAAGTCGTTGGTAATCACTGGCTGATCAGGCCTTGTTAGACATGGTTAGACCTTCCTAGCTGGCGTTTGAAAGTAGAGTGGGTTAAAGGTGTAGGCCGTACACCCCATACACCCTGTATATGGAAATCCAATCAATCAAAATGGACGCTAACAAAATGTGTAACTTTCAAACCCATTTCACACGACAGTAATTTAGCAAGGGTCCCCTGCTAAATTACAACAATAGGTCTTACAAAAATGTCAAATCTTCTCGCTATTGCTTCACTTGTAAACATTGCTAAAAATGCTCTTGCGAAAGGACACACAGACTCAAAAAAAAACCACATAAATAATGAGTAACTATTTGCAGATCTTTTAACATGGGTACACTTTTTGTATTACCTCCATGGTATTATTACAAAGACACCCAGGCATGATAGTCCATGCCCTCTGGTCATTGCCTTGGTGCCCTTGAAATGCTCCAGTAGAAATTTACAATTTCTCATACTTTGGTGCCCTTTTTACCAAGAAGAAAATGCATTGGTCCCCTTCAAATGCCCCATTACAATTTCCTCATATTATGGTACCCGTACCGAAAATGCCGTTGGTGACCTCCCCTTTCAAAAACGAAGCATAGCATGAAAACCTACAATGAACAACATTAAGGAACATTGAGTAACTCTTTGCAAACTCTTGTATTCGAATTGAAACTTCAACACTTATTAGTTATCATTGACACAGAGATTGTTAATTGAGTGTCAATTTCATGGAGCTGCTGGGAGCAAAAGGTATTGCTTGCCATTTGTCTGCTAAGCAGAAATGAGCAGGATACCAGACACAAATTGTGTACACGTGACATCGTACTTTGCATTGGTAAACTTATTTTGGTAAGCATAATGTGCTTAGCCACATCCATATTGTGTACAGGTGACATAGTACTTTGCATGGTTAACTTATTCTGGCAAGCATATTATGTGCTTAGCCACTTTTTGTGCTTAAAGCAGCTTTATGAATTTAGGCCCAGCCAAGCGATTCTGTACACAAACTCTAGTGAGACGCTGCTGTGTGGAGCCTAGCATGCCCCTTTAAGCTGACAGGAATGAGGGAAAGCTTTTGGTTCCAAGAGTTGGGACGCAGACAGGCTTGATAATGGGGACATGGTCCGTCAATCAAAACTTATCTGCCAGTCCGAGCCTGGTTGTTGGTCGTAGCCTTACGTCAAGCCAATTGTTGATTAGACAGCTTCGTATGAGCCGCGATACAAAACGACTGGAAGGGGATGGCGAATCGTAGTCTCCAGTTCCAGTCGCTCTGCTGTTTATGAAGCGTTCAAGCCACGAAGCCCTTGACGAAAGGCTAGGTTGGTCGTTGCCATTTTTGCGAATAGCTGCCGTGATTGCAGGAGGACCATATATAAAATAAGTCTTGTTTCTGGGCAGTACGACGCACTGAAAGTGATTAAGGGAGCCCAATGTTTTAATTTTAAATCATCTAAGGTCACATTTCGGTCCTACGTCAGTCCATAGCCCAGTCCATAATCACCTTTCACCTACATTCATTTGACATACACAGGGTGCGTTCGTTTAACTTGGGTCACTTAGGGTGACCGGTGCATGCCGTCACCACGAGAGGGCGAAAGTGATCGTTTGATTAGCTGTTGTCAGGGGCTCACGAGCTTACGTGGGTCCGAAAGTTTCTTGACGTCACGGTGTAGTGATTTTAGCCGCCGAGGCGATGAAGTATAAATGTAAAACAACTTGACAAATAAAATTCACACCAACAAGTAACGATAACTATTATTTGAAAATATCTGGTTTATACAACCATATCTTTATGAAAATCAAAAAGGGCAACATTTAATTGGATTACAGCGTTAAAGAGCGCCATCCCCCAAAACAAACACGTACACAATAACAACTTAATTAGTGAAAACATGACAAACTGTCGTAACGGAAAGAAAAAAAATAAGCACAGAGTAATCTTAAATCGTAACCGAGAAAGTTAAAAATTTCTCAGTGCCCACTTGCCCCCGCCCCAAAACGAAAATACTGAGCCACAGAAAATTAACTGTTAATTTTACATTCTACTAAGAAGCCCTTGCAGGGAGGTTTTTCCGTGTAAAACAATTAACACTTTAAAAAACCAATAACCAATAGTGTCCAGAGTCGTTAAGGCGCTAACCTATTATAGGTTAACACCTATTATAGGTTAACGAGCGGATGCACACTGGTACCGCTCTAAATAGCGCAATTCTGATTGACAATCAAATCGTACGCACTGATGCGTTTAATATTGTAATCTTCCATCACTGTACTTAATTTGTTTACGATATTCTCACTTCAGGGTCCAATTTCATAGAGCTGCTAAGCACAAAAATTTGCTGAGCATGAAAATTCTTTCTTGATAAAAACAGGATTACCAATAGCCTTGCTCAAGGCAGTCGCATTATTCGCTCCGAAAAGACGCCGCTTTAAACCCACCCGTATACCCTGTGCGTGGTGCGTGTGATCACACCGCATGGCCCACCCATATACACACTGTCATCGTACGACCACTGTGCACACAAATCATCTGCACTCGTACCACTCACCACATGCGGAGGCCGGACGCATGCGGATAGTGTACGGGGGCATCGTGTCGTGCGATGTTACGCACAGTGAATACGTTTTTTTTTATACAGCGGCGGTCTTTTTCGGAGTAAATAATTCGACTGCCTTGAGCAAGGCTAGATTACCAACCAAATTTCCGTTTGTTGCATATTGCTTGTTACTGGTATTCAGCTGTTGTTTGCTCATCCTGAAAATCATGTGGACATTTGGATGGTAATCCTATTTATATCAAGGATGAAATTTCATGTTAAGCAATTTTGTGTGCTTAGCAGCGCTATGAAATTGGTCCCTGCTTACCAATATGGAAATCATTGTTGATTTGACTTGAATAGATCCACTCCCCTGATAAAATAAACCATACACACGTGTACCGCTAAGGTGGCGTCTTAAGCCCGGTTCAAAACTTCCTGCCATTCGAATGCGATGCAAATTTTGACGTCAGCTAGGGCTGTTTTTTCGCATGAGCTGCCCACTGGGTCCACTGATGCGAATTTTACGAGGTCAAAATTCGTATCGCATACGCAGGAAGTATCTGAACCAGGCTTTATGCAAATTGAAGACGTTATTGAACACAAATATTAGTTTTCGGATTTTATAAATCCGCCTTAGAATTAGAATTTTGCTGGTTGAATGATGCAGTGCAAAATATGGCATAATCTTCAGTTGAAAATTGATACACCCCGAACAAGAGTCCTTCCGCCTTAGAATTAGAATTTCGCTGGTTGAATGATGCAGTGCAAAATATGGCATAATCTTCAGTTGAAAATTGATACACCTCGAACAAGAGTCCTTCAACGAAACGCTTTAAATAAACAAAATCTGGCCACTATATCATTTTGGTTTGCGGTAACACCATTTGTGTATCTACTTGCTTGGAGCTCCTCTGAGAAATTGTCTTGCTTTATAACATACTCTACTACCGCGGAGTAGATTTTCTGAATTCGGGAGACTTCTCAGTTCTGAAAAGAACTGTCCTACTTTTGAACTACTACCTGGGGAAGGTACAACATCGGCCGGGACTACTACATTAGCTTTGGACAAGGGAAGCAGTCAGCTGAAAGGCACAACCACTAAAGAGTTAATTCTACGACAGGTAAGCGTCAAAATAATCAATTGTTTTCTGAAATTATTTAGACTCCTGTGCGATCTCATCGATCGTCTATTACAATGCTAATTTGTACATGTATTACATGTTTCTAAGAGTAGTAAATCACGGGGCGATAGGTCAGTTCCGCGTGCTCAACTCTGGAATGACTTTACCTCTTCAAATTTGTAATAATTATTTGTTTAGTGTTTATACCTCAATATTAGGCTTTAAAGACAGTGGACACTATTGGTAATTGTCAAAGACCAGGCTTCTCACTTGGTATATCTCATTATATACATAACAAAACAAACCTGTGAAAATTTGAGCTCAATCGGTTTTCGAAGTTGCGAGATAATAATGAAAGACAAAAACGCTTGTCACACGGAGTTGTGTGTTTTCAGATGCTTGATT